>NC_069505.1:387301164-387398735 GCF_027579735.1 Bombina bombina
CCGTGGACTGACTACACTTAACAGGAGAAAATATAATTTATGCTTACCTGATAAATTCCTTTCTCCTGTAGTGTAGTCAGTCCACGGCCCGCCCTGTTTTTTACGGCAGGTCTAAATTTTAAATTAAACTCCAGTCACCACTGCACCCTATAGTTTCTCCTTTCTCGTTTGGTTTCGGTCGAATGACTGGGTATGACGTAGAGGGGAGGAGCTATATAGCAGCTCTGCTTGGGTGATCCTCTTGCACTTCCTGTTAGGGAGGAGATATAATCCCATAAGTAATGGATGACCCGTGGACTGACTACACTACAGGAGAAAGGAATTTATCAGGTAAGCATAAATTATATTTTTAGGATCGATTCAAATTCGGATACATTCAAATGCATTTGTTTCTGATTCATTCGGATTAAAATAAATTTGGATGTATTTGGTTCGGATTCGATTTGTAAATTCGGAAGTTCGGTATGTGTTAGTTTGGATGTCTTGTGTATTAGATTAGTATTATGTACTGTAATATTAGGTGTAACTCATAGCAGAGTGATATAACCTAATATACTGTAAACTACTAGTGTAATCGTGGTTAGTCCATGGCCATCCGAATGTAACAAATAAATCCAAACTAATTTGAATTTATTATTTATTTGAATTTTTATTTATTTGAATTTTATTATTTATTTATTGGGATCTTTCTAACGCCGGTATTTAGAGTCGTGGCTGAAGTGAGCGTTAGAAATCTAACTACAAAACTCCAGCCGCAGAAAAAAAACAGGAGTTAAGAGCTTTATGGACTAACGCCGGTTTATAAAGCTCTTAACTACTGTGCTCTAAAGTACACTAACACCCATAAACTACCTATGTACCCCTAAAACGAGGCCCCCCCACATCGCCGCCACTCTATGAAATTTTTTTAATCCCTAATCTGCCGACCGCACACCGCCCCCACCTACGTTATCCCTATGTACCCCTAATCTGCTGCCCCTAATACCGCCGACACCTACATAATATTTATTAACCCCTAATCTGCCCCCGCTATCGCTGACACCTGCATATTTTTTTTAACCCCTAATCTGCCGCTCCGTACACCGCCGCAACCTACATTATACCTATGTACCCCTAATCTGCTGCCCCTAACACAGCCGACCCCTATATTATATTTATTAACCCCTAATCTGCCGCCCCCAACGTCGCCTCCACCTACCTACAATTATTAACCCCTAATCTGCCGACTGGACCACACCGCTACTATAATAAATGTATTAATCCCTAAAGCTAAGCTCTAATGCGAGCTCAATCTGATTGGCTGATCGGATCAGCCAATCGGATTGAACTTGAATCTGATTGGCTGATGAATTTTCCTACCTTAATTCCGATTGGCTGATAGAATCCTATCAGCCAATCGGAATTCGAGGGACGCCATCTTGGATGACGTCCCTTAAAGGAACCGTCATTTGTCGGGAAGTCGTCGGTCAAGATGGATGTTCCGCGTTGGCAGGATGAACTACATGGATCCGGAAGAAAGAAGATTGAAGATGCCGCTTGATAGAAGACTTCAGTCGGATCATGGACCTCTTCAGCTCCCGCTTGGATGAAGACTTTAGCCGGATCATGGACATCTTCAGCCCCCCGCTTGGGCTTGGATCAAGACATCGGAGGCTCTTCTGGATCGATCGGTGAACCCGGCGTGGTGAAGACAAGGTAGGGAGATCTTCAGGGGCTTAGTGTTAGGTTTATTTTAGGGGGGTTTGGGTTAGATTAGGGGTATGTGGGTGGTGGGTTGTAATGTTGGGGGGGGGGGGGCATTGTATGTTTTTTTTTTACAGGCAAAAGAGCTGAATTCTTTGGGGCATGCCCCGCAAAGGGCCCTTTTCAGGGCTGGTAAGGTAAAAGAGCTTTTCTATTTTAATTTTAGAATAGGGTAGGGCATTTTTTTATTTTGGGGGTCTTTGTTATTTTATTAGGGGGCTTAGAGTAGGTGTAATTAGTTTAAAATTGTTGTAATATTTTTCTAATGTTTGTAAATATTTTTTTATTTTTTGTAACTTAGTTCTTTTTTATTTTTTGTACTTTAGTTAGTTTATTTCATTGTATTTATTTGTAGGTATTGTATTTAATTAATTTGTTGATAGTGTAGTGTTAGGTTTAATTGTAGATAATTGTAGGTAGTTTATTTAATTTATTTATTGATAGTGTAGTGTTAGGTTTAATTGTAACTTAGGTTAGGATTTATTTTACAGGTAATTTTGTAATTATTTTAACTAGGTAGCTATTAAATAGTTATTAACTATTTAATAGCTATTGTACCTGGTTAAAATAAATACAAAGTTGCCTGTAAAATAAATATTAATCCTAAAATAGCTACAATATAATTATAATTTATATTGTAGTTATATTAGGATTTATTTTACAGGTAAGTATTTAGCTTTAAATAGGAATAATTTATTTAGTAAGAGTTAATTTATTTCGTTAGATTTAAATTATATTTAATTTAGGGGGGTGTTAGTGTTAGGGTTAGACTTAGCTTTAGGGGTTAATACATTTATTAGAGTAGCGGTGCGGTGCGGTCGGCAGATTAGGGGTTAATAATTGTAGGCAGGTGGAGGCGACGTTGGGGGCGGCAGATTAGGGATTAATAAATATAATATAGGGGTCGGCGGTGTTAGGGGCAGCAGATTAGGGGTACATAGGGATAACGTAGGTTGCGGCGGTGTACGGAGCGGCAGATTAGGGGTTAATAATAATATGCAGGGGTCAGCGATAGCGGGGGCAGCAGATTAGGGGTTAATAAATATAATATAGGGGTCTGCGGTGTTAGGGGCAGCAGATTAGGGGTACATAGGGATAACGTAGGTTGCGGCGGTGTATGGAGCGGCAGATTAGGGGTTAATAATAATATGCAGGGGTCAGCGATAGCGGGGGCGGCAGATTAGGGGTTAATAAGTGTAAGGTTAGGGGTGTTTAGACTCGGGGTACATGTTAGGGTGTTAGGTGCAGACTTAGGAAGTGTTTCCCCATAGGAAACAATGGGGCTGCGTTAGGAGCTGAACGCTGCTTTTTTTCAGGTGTTAGTTTTTTTTTCAGCTCAAACAGCCCCATTGTTTGCTATGGGGGAATCGTGCACGACCACGTTTTTTAAGCTGGCCGGGTCCG
Organism: Bombina bombina; assembly: GCF_027579735.1. Taxonomy (NCBI): domain Eukaryota; kingdom Metazoa; phylum Chordata; class Amphibia; order Anura; family Bombinatoridae; genus Bombina; species Bombina bombina. The sequence continues at coordinate 387,304,312 of NC_069505.1, forward strand.
TAAGCACCGCTGGTATTGAGAGTTGCAGTGGTGGTAAATATGCTCTACGCTCCCTTTTTTGGAGCCTAACGCAGCCCTTCTGTGAACTCTAAATACCAGCGGTATTTAAAAGGTGCGGGGAAAAAAAAGCATGCGTAGCTAACGCACCCCTTTGGCCGCAGAACTCTAAATCTAGCCGTTAGGGTTTATTTTATAGGTAAGTATTTAGTTTTAAAAAGGAATAATTTAGTTAATGATAGTAATTTTATTTAGATTTATTTGAATTATATTTAAGTTAGGGGGGTTAGGGTTAGACTTAGGTTTAGGGGTTAATACATTTAGAATAGTGGTTTGGACGTTGGGGACGGCATATTAAGAGTTAATAAGTGTAGGTAGGTTAAGGAGACATTGGGGCGGCAGATTAGGGGGTTAATAAATATAATGTAGGTGGCGGCAATGTTGGGGGCAGCAGATTAGGGGTTAATAAATATAATGTAGGTGGCGGCGATGTCCGGAGCGGCAGATTAGGGGTTAATAAGTATAATGTAGGTGGCGGCAATGTTGGGGGCAGAAGATTAGGGGTTAATAAATATAATGTAGGTGGCGGCGATGTCCGGAGCGGCAGATTAGGGGTTAATAAGTATAATGTAGGTGTCTGCAATGTTGGGGCGGCAGATTAGGGGTTAATAAGTGTAAGATTAGGGGTGTTTAGACTTGGGGTTCATGTTAGGGTGTTAGGTGTAAATATAACTTTAGTTTCCCCATCGGAATCAATGGGGCTGCCTTACGACCAGCTCACCCCTGATTTAAGCAGCGCTGGTATTGGAGTGTGGTATGGAGCTCAATTTTGCTCTACGCTCACTTCTTGCCTGTTAACGCCGGGTTTGTAAAAACCTGTAATACCAGCACTGTAGGTAAGTGAGCGGTGAGAATAAACTGCACGTTAGCACCGCACAGCTCATAACGCAAAACTCGTAATCTGGCCGTTTGTTATTTTTGTAAGGTTAGGTTTTTGGTTTTCAGTAATCTTAGGGTTGTTTTATTCTCTGCAAGGGTATTTTTTTTATATTTTCTGTAATCTTAGTTTTGTTTTTTCAGTAATCTTAGGGTTTTTTATTTTATGTAATGTTTGGGTTTTTTGTAATGCAGGTTTTTTTTGTTTGTAATTTTTGAATGCTTTTTAGGTAGTTAGTATATTTTTAATTTTATTTCAGTGTATTTTAATTGGGGTTAAGTTAGGGGGTGTCAGGTTACGGGGCTTTGTTTTTAGTTTAATGCTTTGTGCTGTGGGGGTAAGAGGATTAGGGGTTAATAGGTTAATTGGGTGTTTGCATTGTGGGGGCTGGCAGATTAGGGGCTAATAGGTTAATTGGGTGTTTGCATTGTGGGGGGTTGGCGGATTAGGGGTTAACAAGTTAATTAGGTGTTTGCAATGTCGGGGGATGGCGGTTTAGGGGTTTATATGTTTTATTAGTGATTGCGATGTATGGAGATGGCGGTTTAGGGGTTAATACATTTTATTAGTGATTGCGATGTATGGGGATGGCGGTTTAGGGGTTAATATGTTTATTTAGTATTTGTGATGTGGGGGATGGTTTTAAATGGTGTTTTAACATTTGGGTTAAAAAAAATTCCGGTTTAGATTTTTATGTGTGACTTCAACATTTTTTTTTTTATTTTTATGTTACGCGTGCAATATGATATACTGGCGTAAGCTACTGTGGAACATAAAAGGGCCATAAAGATCACATTCTGGGGGTTGGGGTCCATATTGCTATGCTGAATGTTAAATATTACATTTCCCAACATCCCTGTCTCTCACTGCTGATATATATAAAAAAAATGGCCATTTTCAAGCATCTTGACATGGACTTCAACCCCATTAGACTGCCACATTCAACTCTCTGTCCCTATACTACTAACTCCTTAAGGTGCTACACTGTCCCTGTTACCTACTCACCCACTCTGCACACATTCAGGGAGGGGTTTCTATAAGAAACACCACATTTTGACCCAACAGCCACTTTATCTACAGTGGAGGGTTATAATGGGAGTCACACATATATTGCAGCAATGAGGCTGAGCCAGTCAAGAATGCAGGACAGCTAACCGGCCAATTATCCCTAGTAAACTAACTGGTATTTATAGTTCTCAATCCAGGACATTTTTAACTTAGGGAGGCTTCAAACAGTTTTCTTTCACCCCTATATCAGAGCAACATTAAACTTGTTGAACTGGTCATTTTCATCTGAGACAACAGACAGTAAAAGATGTTTTGTGATCCAGAAGTTTAAATATTATATCTCCCAGCATGCCTTTCTCCAGAACTGCCAACTAATTTGCATAGTCGGTAAAGTCAGACAAAGTTACATTACAGCAAGTGAATAGTAATATGTTACAGTGGTTTTCCATGTATCTGCAATTGCAGTGTAAAAATATTGTCTTGTTTCATGAGAAGACATAGGAACAGCAATGATTTAAGACTAAACAGACTAAGAATGGAAAAAAGGCAATTGTTTCAAACAATAATAGATCTTACTTCTAATTAAGAGGCTTAATCTTTATAAAATAGATTTTATTTCTGGTAGTGCATTATTTTGCTTGGGGGGGGGATGATCATAAAGTTGCTGAGATAGAAAGGTTTACATTTGAAATAAAAAGCCACATAAACAAAACCATCTGTACAGATGTGTAATTAGGCCATGTGAGAACAGACCTGCCATGTTTGTTTAGGGAAATGCCCTTTTATACCATTTCTATAAGAGATTATTATCTTGTTACTTCTTTAACATACCATATTCATCACAGTCACATTTATTTAGCCTTGTACTAATGAGTTTGTATACAGGGCATGTACCTTTATCCAAGGGCCCCATCACCAGAATAGCTGTCTGTCGCCCCTTATCTAATAATAGATCTACTAGTTAAGGGGCTTTTCAACTGTTTTGCCTTTTCTGTTGATGTGCTGCCCTAGGCACTGGTAATATATTGAGACTTTTCATGTATTGTTTTTTTTCTGTAGTTATACAGCTCTAGGCACTAGTAATTTGTTCAGACGTTGTAGGTTATTGGTGTTTAAGGCACTGGTAATATTTTTGTGGAACTTCAGCCAATGTGTTGTGTGCCAGATGAAGAAATAACAGAGACCAGACCAAATATCCAAACAATGGCTAACCCTTCACAGGCTGATCTCTAATTCACTGCTAGCAGAACTTCCCTTACAGACAAAGGGAAAGAGAAGCTCTTGCTAAGTGTAACAGCTAATATAATCAGAACATTCCTAGATAGGAGAAATAGATCTGATAATTCATTTTTAATCACACCACCCAGCTCCTCCAATAGCAGGTGCAATGGGAAGGGGAGCAAACAATCACAATAACGCTAGTGTCATTATTGGCACCTCACTTGTAATCCTGCTCTTATTTGCACATTTCTTTCATGTTGGTTGAGTTGTTAGGCAAAATACAGACAAAGAAGAGTTTTATTTCTCTTAGAATAACTAAGGCCTAGATTTAGAGTTCTGCGGTAGCCGTCAAAACCAGCGTTAGAGGCTCCTAAAGCTGGTTTTTACTGCCCTCAGGTATTTGGAGTCAGTGATTAAAGGGTCTAACGCTCACTTTCCAGCCGCGACTTTTCCATACCGCAGATCCCCTTACGTCAATTGCGTATCCTATCTTTTCAATGGGATCTTTCTAACTCCGGTATTTAGAGTCGTGGCTGGAGTGAGCGTTAGAAATCTAACGACCAAACTCCAGCCGCAGAAAAAAGTCAGTAGTTAAGAGCTTTTTGGGCTAACGCCCATTCATAAAGCTCTTAACTACTGTACTCTAAAGTACACTAACACCCATAAACTACCTATGCACCCCTAAAACGAGGTCCCCCCACATCGCCGCCACTATAATAAATATTTTTAACCCCTAATCTGCCGACCGCCACCTACGTTATCCTTATGTACCCCTAATCTGCTGCCCCTAACACCGCCGACCCCTATATTATATTTATTAACCTCTAATCTGCCCCCCACAACGTCGCCGACACCTACCTACAATAATTAACCCCTAATCTGCCGACCGCAAAACGCCGCCACCTACGTTATCCCTATGAACCCCTAATCTGCTGCCCCCAACACCGCCGACCCCTATATTATATTTATTAACCCCTAATCTGCCCCCCACAACTTCGCCGCCACCTACCTACACTTATTAACCCCTAATCTGCCGAGCGGACCGCACCGCTACTATAATAAAGTTATTAACCCCTAATCCGCCTCACTCCCGCCTCAAAAACCCTATAATAAATAGTATTAACCCCTAATCTGCCCTCCCTAACATCGCCGACACCTAACTTCAAACATTAACCCCTAATCTGCCGACCTAAAGCTAATTCTAACCCTAACCCTAACACCCCCCTAAGTTAAATATAATTTTATTCTAACGAAATAAATTAACTATTATTAAATAACTTATTCCTATTTAAAGCTAAATACTTACCTGTAAAATAAACCCTAATATAGCTACAATATAAATTATAATTACATTGTAGCTATTTTAGGATTAATATTTATTTTACAGGCAACTTTGTATTTATTTTAACCAGGTACAATAGCTATTAAATAGTTAATAACTATTTAATAGTTACCTAGTTAAAATAATAACAAAATTACCTGTAAAATAAATCCTAACCTAAGTTACAATTAAACCTAACACTACACTAGCAATAAATTAATTAAATAAAATACCTAAAATTACCTAAAATTAAACCTAACACTACACTATCAATAAATTAATTAAATACAATTCCTACAAATAAATACATTTAAATAAACTAACTAAAGTACAAAAAATAAAAAAGAACTAAGTTAGAAAAAAATAAAAAAATATTTACAAACATTAGAAAAAAATTACAACAATTTTAAACTAATTACACCTACTCTAAGCCCCCTAATAAAATAACAAAGACCCCCAAAATAAAAAAACGCCCTACCCTATTCTAAATTACAAAAGTTCAAAGCTCTTTCACCTTACCAGCCCTTAAAAGGGCCCTTTGCGGGGCATGCCCAAAAAAAATCAGCTCTTTTGCCTGTAAAAAAATATAAAAATACCCCCCCCAACATTACAACCCACCACCCACATAATCTAACCCAAACCCCCCTTAAATAAACCTAACACTAAGCCCCTGAAGATCTTCCTACCTTATCTTCACCACGCTGGGTTCACCGATCGATCCAGAAGAGCTCCTCCGATGTCTTGATCCAAGCCCAAGCGGGGGGCTGAAGAAGTCCATGATCCGACTGAAGTCTTCATCTAAGCGGGAGCTGAAGAGGTCCATGATCCGGCTGAAGTCTTCATCCAAGCGGGAGCTGAAGAGGTCCATGATCTGGCTGAAGTCTTCTATCAAGCGGCATCTTCAATCTTCTTTCTTCCGGATCCATGTTCATCCCGCCGACGCGGAACATCCATCTTCACCGACGACTTCCCGACGAATGACGGTTCCTTTAAGGGACGTCATCCAAGATGGCGTCCCTCGAATTCCGATTGGCTGATAGGATTCTATCAGCCAATCGGAATTAAAGGGACAGTTTACTCAAAACATTTCTCCCCTTTAATTTGTTCCCAATGATCCACTTTACCTGCTGGAGTGTATTAAATTGTTTACAAGTAGCTCCTTTACCCTTATATTGGCTTTTGAAATTGTTGATTTAGCATGTGGTATCCCCACCTATTCTGAAAGTTTGTGGCCGCGCGTACCAGCTATAGATAAGCTTTGTAAACACAGCCAGCAGAAGAAATTACACTCCCAGTCGGATATAGTAGAGATAAGGTAATACAATGTTGATTTTCCATTGTTCTCTCAAAGTACTGGTGATTGTTTTAAGGACAGATATAAGATAAAGAAGCAGGTATATGTGCACAATGTGATACAGTAATGAGATCTGATTATACCTACAAGCTCAACCCATTTTATTAGGTTGTGGCTTCAAAACACAAAATCAGAGCTTTAATATACACAAATAAGCCTTAAAAAGCTAATTTTCATACATTTTTTACTCTGCAGTTGGTAAAAAAAGCAATTGTAAACACATTAAGGGAAAAACTATTTTACAGTATACTGCCCCTTTAAGGTAGGAAAATTCTGATTGGCTGATGGAATCAGCCAATCAGAATCATGTTCAATCTGATTGGCTGATCCGAACAGCAAATAGAATGCGAGCTTTTAAGGGCTGGTAAGGTGAAAGAGCTTTGAACTTTTGTAATTTAGAATAGGGTAGGGCATTTTTTTATTTTGGGTGTCTTTGTTATTTTATTAGGGGGCTTAGAGTAGGTGTAATTAGTTTAAAATTGTTGTAATATTTTTCTAATGTTTGTAAATATTTTTTTATTTTTTGTAACTTAGTTCTTTTTTATTTTTTGTACTTTAGTTAGTTTATTTAATTGTATTTATTTGTAGGAATTGTATTTAATTTATTTATTGATAGTGTAGTGTTAGGTTTAATTGTAGATAATTGTAGGTATTTTATTTAATTAATTTATTGCTAGTGTAGTGTTAGGTTTAATTGTAACTTAGGTTAGAATTTATTTTACAGGTAATTTTGTTATTATTTTAACTAGGTAACTATTAAATAGTTCTTAACTATTTAATAGCTATTGTACCTGGTTAAAATAATTACAAAGTTGCCTGTAAAATAAATATTAATCCTAAAATAGCTACAATGTAATTATAATTTATATTGTAGCTATATTAGGGTTTATTTTACAGGTAATTATTTAGCTTTAAATAGGAATAAGTTATTTAATAAGAGTTAATTTATTTTGTTAGAATAAAATTATATTTAACTTAGGGGGGTGTTAGGGTTAGGGTTAGAATTAGCTTTAGGGGTTAAAAAATTTATTAGAGTAGCGGTGAGCTCCGATCGGCAGATTAGGGATTAATACTTGAAGTTAGGTGTCGGCAATGTTAGGGAGGGCAGATTAGGGGTTAATACTATTTCTTATAGGGTTATTGAGGCGGGAGTGAGGCGGATTAGGGGTTAATACATTTATTATTGTAGCGCTCAGGTCCGGTCTGCAGATTATGGGTTAATAATTGAAGTTAGGTGTTGGCGATGTTAGGGAGGGCAGATTAGGGGTTAATACTATTTATTATAGGGTTAGTGAGGCGGGAGTGAGGCGGATTAGGGGTTAATAACTTTATTATAATAGCGGCGCGGTCTGGTCGGCAGATTAGGGGTTAATAAGTGTAGGCAGGTGGAGGCGACGTTGTGGGGGGCAGATTAGGGGTTAATTAATATAAAATAGGGGTCGGCGGTGTTAGGGGCAGCAGATTAGGGGTACATAGGGATAATGTAAGTAGCGGCGGTTTACGGAGCGGCAGATTAGGGGTTAAAAATAATATGCAGGGGTCAGCGATAGCGGGGGCGGCAGAATAGGGGTTAATAAGTGTAAGGCTAGGGGTGTTTAGACTCGGGGTACATGTTAGGGTGTTAGGTGCAGACGTAGGAAGTGTTTCCCCATAGGAAACAATGGGGCTGCGTTAGGAGCTGAACGCAGCTTTTTTGCAGGTGTTAGATTTTTTTCCAGCTCAAACAGCCCCATTGTTTTCTATGGGGGAATCGTGCACGAGCACGTTTTTGAGGCTGGCCGCGTCCGTAAGCACCGCTGGTATCTAGAGTTGCAGTGGCGTTAAATTATGCTCTACGCTCCCTTTTTGGAGCCTAACGCACTGAAAACCCTGCCATTCTATAAACTCTACCAGCGGTATTTAAAAGGTGCGGGGGAAAAAAAGCACGCGTAGCTAACGCACCCCTTTGGCCGCACAACTCTAAATCTAGGCCTGAGTCTTGTTTGTTACATTTCATGTGAGTTACCTGCAGACAAGACTATGTGACATTACAAATATTATTTAAAGATAAATGAGGTTTCTACCAGTATAAATTAGACTTGTGCGCGGCAGAAAAATTAGTTTTGGATGTTTTAGAATTTCGTTTTAGGATCAATTCAAATTCGGATACATTCAAATGCATTTGTTTCTGATTCATTCGGATTAAAATAAATTTGGATGTATTTGGTTCAGATTCGATTTGTAAATTCGGAAGTTCGGTATGTGTTAGTTTGGATGTGCTGTGTATTAGATTAGTATTATGTACTGTAATATTAGGTGTAACTCATAGCAGAGTGATATAACCTAATATACTGTAAACTACTAGTGTAATTGTGGTTAGTCCATAGCCATCCGAATGTAACAAATAAATCCAAACTAATTTGAATTTATTATTTATTTGAATTTTTACTTATTTGAATTTTATTATTTATTTATTTATTTATTTATTTATTTATTGGGATCTTTCTAACGCCGGTATTTAGAGTCGTGGCTGAAGTGAGCGTTAGAAATCTAACGACAAAACTCCAGCCGCAGAAAAAAAACAGGAGTTAAGAGCTTAATGGGCTAATGCCGGTTTATAAAGCTCTTAACTACTGTGCTCTAAAGTACACTAACACCCATAAACTACCTATGTACCCCTAAACTGAGGCCCCCCCACATCGCCGCCACTCTATTAAATTTTTTTAACACCTAATCTGCCGACCGCACACCGCCGCCACCTACGTTATCCCTATGTACCCCTAATCTGCTGCCCCTAATACCGCCGACACCTACATAATATTTATGAACCCCTAATCTGCCGCCCCCGCTATCGCTGACACCTGCATATTTTTTTAACCCCTAATCTGCCGCTCCGTACACCACCGCAACCTACATTATACCTATGTACCCCTAATCTGCTGCCCCTAACACAGCCGACCCCTATATTACATTTATTAACCCCTAATCTGCCGCCCCCAACGTCGCCTCCACCTACCTACAATTATTAACCCCTAATCTGCCGACCGGACCACACCGCTACTATAATAAATGTATTAACCCCTAAAGCTAAGCTCTAATGCGAGCTCAATCTGATCTGGTCTCCTGTGTTAGGGGCAGCAGATTAGAGGTACATAGGGATAACGTAGGTTGCGGCGGTGTACGGAGCGGCAGATTAGGGGTTAATAATAATATGCAGGGGTCAGCGATAGCGGGGGCGGCAGATTAGGGGTTAATAAGTGTAAGGTTAGGGGTGTTTAGACTCGCGGTACATGTTAGGGTGTTAGGTGCAGACTTAGGAAGTGTTTCCCCATAGGAAACAATGGGGCTGCGTTAGGAGCTGAACGCTGCTTTTTTGCAGGTGTTAGTTTTTTTTTCAGCTCAAACAGCCCCATTGTTTCTTATGGGGGAATCGTGCACGAGCACGTTTTTTAAGCTGGCCGCGTCCGTAAGCACCGCTGGTATCGAGAGTTGCAGTGGCTGTAAATGCCTTTTTTGGAGCCTAACGCAGCCCTTCTGTGAACTCTAAATACCAGCGGTATTTAAAAGGTGCGGGGAAAAAAAAGCATGCGTAGCTAACTCACCCCTTTGGCCGCAGAACTCTAAATCTAGCCGTTAGGGTTTATTTTATAGGTAAGTATTTAGTTTTAAAAAGGAATAATTTAGTTAATGATAGTAATTTTATTTATATTTATTTGAATTATATTTAAGTTAGGGGGGTTAGGGTTAGACTTAGGTTTAGGGGTTAAAACATTTAGAATAGTGGTTTGGACGTTGGGGACGGCAGATTAAGGGTTAATAAGTGTAGGTTAAGGAGACATTGGGGCAGCAGATTAGGGGTTTAATAAATATAATGTAGGTGTCGGCGATGTTGGGGGCAGCAGATTAGGGGTTATTAAATATAATGTAGGTGGCGGCGATGTTGGGGGCAGCAGATTAGGGGTTAATAAATATAATGTAGGTGGCGGCGATGTCCGGAGCGGCAGATTAGGGGTTAATAAGTATAATGTAGGTGTCTGCACTGTTGGGGGCGGCAGATTAGGGGTTAATAAGTGTAAGATTAGGGGTGTTTAGACTTGGGGTTCATGTTAGGGTGTTAGGGTGTTAGGTGTAAATATAACTTTAGTTTCCCCATCAGAATCAATGGGGCTGCCTTACGACCAGCTCACCCCTGATTTAAGCAGCGCTGGTATTGGAGTGTGGTATGGAGCTCAATTTTGCTCTACGCTCACTTCTTGCCTGTTAACGCCGGGTTTGTAAAAACCTGTAATACCAGCACTGTAGGTAAGTGAGCGGTGAGAATAAACTGCACGTTAGCACCGCACAGCTCATAACGCAAAACTCGTAATCTGGCCGTTTGTTATTTTTGTAAGGTTAGGTTTTTGGTTTTCAGTAATCTTAGGGTTGTTTTATTCTCTGCAAGGGTATTTTTTTTATATTTTCTGTAATCTTAGTTTTGTTTTTTCAGTAATCTTAGGGTTTTTTATTTTATGTAATGTTTGGGTTTTTTGTAATGCAGGTTTTTTTTGTTTGTAATTTTTGAATGCTTTTTAGGTAGTTAGTATATTTTAAATTTTATTTCAGTGTATTTTAATTAGGGTTAAGTTAGGGGGTGTCAGGTTACGGGGCTTTGTTTTTAATTTAATGCTTTCTGCTGTGGGGGTAAGAGGATTAGGGGTTAATAGGTTAATTGGGTGTTTGCATTGTGGGGGCTGGCAGATTAGGGGCTAATAGGTTAATTGGGTGTTTGCATTGTGGGGGGTTGGCGGATTAGGGGTTAACAAGTTAATTAGGTGTTTGCGATGTCGGGGGATGGCGGTTTAGGGGTTTATATGTTTTATTAGTGATTGCGATGTATGAGGATGGCGGTTTAGGGGTTAATACATTTTATTAGTGATTGCGATGTATGGGGATGGCGGTTTAGGGGTTAATATGTTTATTTAGTATTTGTGATGTGGGGGATGGTTTTAAATGGTGTTTTAACATTTGGGTTAAAAAAATTTTTTTATGTTTATGTTACGCGTGCAATATGATATACTGGCGTAAGCTACTGTGGAACATAAAAGGGCCATAAAGATCACATTCTGGGGGTTGGGGTCCATATTGCTATGCTGAATGTTAAATATTACATTTCCCAACATCCCTGTCTCTCACTGCTGATATATATAAAAAAATGGCCATTTTCAAGCATCTTGACATGGACTTCAACCCCATTAGACTGCCACATTCAACTCTCTGTCCCTATACTACTAACTCCTTAAGGTGCTACACTGTCCCTGTTACCTACTCACCCACTCTGCACACATTCAGGGAGGGGTTTCTATAAGAAACACCACATTTTGACCCAACAGCCACTTTATCTACAGTGGAGGGTTATAATGGGAGTCACACATATATTGCAGCAATGAGGCTGAGCCAGTCAAGAATGCAGGACAGCTAACCGGCCAATTATCCCTAGTAAACTAACTGGTATTTATAGTTCTCAATCCAGGACATTTTTAACTTAGGGAGGCTTCAAACAGTTTTCTTTCACCCCTATATCAGAGCAACATTAAACTTGTTGAACTGGTCATTTTCATCTGAGACAACAGACAGTAAAAGATGTTTTGTGATCCAGAAGTTTAAATATTATATCTCCCAGCATGCCTTTCTCCAGAACTGCCAACTAATTTGCATAGTCGGTAAAGTCAAACAAAGTTACATTACAGCAAGTGAATAGTAATATGTTACAGTGGTTTTCCATGTATCTGCAATTGCAGTGTAAAAATATTGTCTTGTTTCATGAGAAGACATACGAACAGCAATGATTTAAGACTAAACAGACTAAGAATGGAAAAAAGGCAATTGTTTCAAACAATAATAGATCTTACTTCTAATTAACAGGCTTATTCTTTATAAAATAGATTTTATTTCTGGTAGTGCATTATTTTGCTTGGGTGGGGGGGGATGATCATAAAGTTGCTGAGATAGAAAGGTTTACATTTGAAATAAAAAGAAACATAAACAAAACCATCTGTACAGATGTGTAATTAGGCCATGTGAGAACAGACCTGCCATGTTTGTTTAGGGAAATGCCCTTTTATACCATTTCTATAAGAGATTATTATCTTGTTACTTCTTTAACATACCATATTCATCACAGTCACATTTATTTAGCTTTGTACTAATGAGTTTGTATACAGGGCATGTACCTTTATCCAAGGGCCCCATCACCAGAATAGCTGTCTGTCGCCCCTCATCTAATAATAGATCTTCTAGTTAAGGGGCTTTTCAAGTGTTTTGCCTTTTCTGTTGATGTGCTGCCCTAGGCACTGGTAATATATTGAGACTTTCCATGTATTGTTTTTTTTTCTGTAGTTATACAGCTCTAGGCACTAGTAATTTGTTCAGACGTTGTAGGTTATTGGTGTTTAAGGCACTGGTAATATTTTTGTGGAACTTTAGCCAATGTTTTGTGTGCCAGATGAAGAAATAACAGAGACCAGACCAAATATCCAAACAATGGCTAACCCTTCACAGGCTGATCTCTAATTCACTGCTAGCAGAACTTCCCTTACAGACAAAGGGAAAGTGAAGCTCTTGCTAAGTGTAACAGCTAATATAATCAGAACATTCCTAGATAGGAGAAATAGATCTGATAAGTCATTATTAATCACACCACCCAGCTCCTCCAATAGCAGGTGCAATGGGAAGGGGAGCAAACAATCACAATAACGCTAGTGTCATTATTGGCACCTCACTTGTAATCCTGCTCTTATTTGCACATTTCTTTCATGTTGGTTGAGTTGTTAGGCAAAATACAGACAAAGAAGAGTTTTATTTCTCTTAGAAAAACTAAGTCTTGTTTGTTATATTTCATGTGAGTTACCTGCAGACAAGGAAAGGGGTGGGTATATGGTGCGCAAATCTGCCACTTGCAATACACACTAATCTGCTCCCATAAAGCAGATAATAAAGGAATTGGTGCAAAGATAAAAAGAAAAGTGTGTGTATGCGCTAAACAGCTATGGGGATGGCAAATAATCTACAGATAATATATTTTAAAGATATGTATTATAAAAACACTTGGTGTGGCATACAAATATTGTATAGGTGTAATATCTTAGCAACTGAGATAAATAATAAATATCAAAGCAACTGAAATGAATAAAATATCAAAGCAATAAATATATCAAAGTAAAATTTATTTATCACATATAAAATAACACGAAAATAATATGACCGGTCATATATAATAACAAACACTACGCTAAAAATATGTAAAATATGCTAAAAGTGGCTAAAAGAAGCTGATTATTGGTTGAGACCTATAGGTCTAAAAAGATATTGGGGTGGTTGCCCTATATAAAAGTGTAAATCCACCTATGGAATATTGGCTCGTGTGAGATTATATCACAATAAAAGTTCCGTTTGGAGTTAGGTAGGTATAAAAAGTTCTACCTAGAGTTGAGATAATGCTAAAGCTCCGTAATAGGAATAAATGGGTGTAAAAACACCGTATGGAGATATTTGTAGTTCCGTTAGATGTTTCAAATCAAACAGGGGTTATTGGCAGTTTCTATGATGATCACAAAACGGTATCTTCTTTGTGGAATATAAGAATACCCTCTGACTACCACGCTGTTGGGCCGCTACACCTCTATAGTGCCTACCTGCTCCTTCTCGAGCTGAATCCTCCGTTAAGGTCCGGCACAGGTGTCCGGCGCGGCTCACAACAGCTGGTGACGTCAGGAATGCTGGATGCGTGTCGAATGTAGGTCCGGTCAGGAAGAGAAACTCTGCGCAGAGTATTATTAGAACTGGGTCAAATAGTCCCAACGAATCCTTTGCAATCCTTGCAGATAGTAATGTATTATCACTTTGTGATTAATCGTCTGGGTCCATCAACGCGTTTCACCACATAACATGGCTTTATCAAGATTTTAGCATATTTTACATATTTTTAGCGTAGTGTTTGTTATTATATATGACCGGTCATATTATTTTCGTGTTATTTTATATGTGATAAATAAATTTTACTTTGATATATTTATTGCTTTGATATTTTATTCATTTCAGTTGCTTTGATATTTATTTATTTATCTCAGTTGCTAAGATATTACACCTATACAATATTTGTATGCCACACCAAGTGTTTTTATAATACATATCTTTAAAATATATTACCTGCAGACAAGACTATGTGACATTACAAATATTATTTAAAGATAAATGAGGTTTCTACCAGTATAAATTAGACTTGTGTGCGGCAGAAAAATTAGTTTTGGATGTTTTAGAATTTCGTTTTAGGATCGATTGAAATTCGGATACATTCAAATGCATTTGTTTCTGATTCATTCGGATTAAAATAAATTTGGATGTATTTGGTTCAGATTCGATTTGTAAATTCGGAAGTTCGGTATGTGAGTCGTGGTTGAAGTGAGTGTTAGAAATCTAACGACAAAACTCCAGCCGCAGAAAAAAAACAGGAGTTAAGAGCTTTATGGGCTAACGCCGGTTTAAAAAGCTCTTAACTACTGTGCTCTAAAGTACACTAACACCCATAAACTACCTATGTACCCCTAAACCGAGGCCCCCCACATCGCCGCCACTCTATTAAAATTTTTTAATCCCTAATCTGCCGACCGCACACCGCCGCCACCTACGTTATCCCTATGTACCCCTAATCTGCTGCCACTAATACCGCCGACACCTACATAATATTTATTAACCCCTAATCTGCCGCCCCCGCTATCGCTGACACCTGCATATTTTTTTAACCCCTAATCTGCCGCTCCGTACACCGCCGCAACCTACATTATACCTATGTACCCCTAATCTGCTGCCCCTAACACAGCTGACCCCTATATTATATTTATTAACCCCTAATCTGCCGCCCCCAATGTCGCCTCCACCTACCTACAATTATTAACCCCTAATCTGCCGACCGGACCACACCGCTACTATAATAAATGTATTAATCCCTAAAGCTAAGCTCTAATGCGAGCTCAATCTGATTGGCTGATCGGATCAGCCAATCGGATTGAACTTGAATCTGATTGGCTGATTTCATCAGCCAATCAGAATTTTCCTACCTTAATTCCGATTGGCTGATAGAATCCTATCAGCCAATCTGAATTCGAGGGACGCCATCTTGGATGACGTCCCTTAAAGGAACCGTCATTTGTCGGGAAGTCGTCGGTGAAGATGGATGTTCCGGGTCGGTGGGATGAACTACATGGATCCGGAAGAAAGAAGATTGTAGATGCCGCTTGATAGAAGACTTCAGTCGGATCATGGACCTCTTCAGCTCCCGCTTGGATGAAGACTTTAGCCGGATCATGGACATCTTCAGCACCCCGCTTGGGCTTGGATCAAGACATCAGAGGCTCTTCTGGATCGATCGGTGAACCCGGCGTGGTGAAGACAAGGTAGGGAGATCTTCAGGGGCTTAGTGTTAGGTTTATTTAAGGGGGGTTTGGGTTAGATTAGGGGTATGTGGGTGGTGGGTTGTAATGTTGGGGGGGTATTGTATGTTTTTTTTTTACAAGCAAAAGAGCTGAATTCTTTGGGGCATGCCCCGCAAAGGGCCCTTTTCAGGGCTGGTAAGGTAAAAGAGCTTTTCTATTTTAATTTTAGAATAGGGTAGGGCATTTTTTTATTGTCGGGGTCTTTGTTATTTTATTAGGGGGCTTAGAGTAGGTGTAATTAGTTTAACATTGTTGTAATATTTTTCTAATGTTTGTAAATATTTTTTTATTTTTTGTAACTTAGTTCTTTTTTATTTTTTGTACTTTAGTTAGTTTATTTCATTGTATTTATTTGTAGGTATTGTATTTAATTAATTTATTGATAGTGTAGTGTTAGGTTTAATTGTAGATAATTGTAGGTAGTTTATTTAATTTATTTATTGATAGTGTAGTGTTAGGTTTAATTGTAACTTAGGTTAGGATTTATTTTACAGGTAATTTTGTAATTATTTTAACTAGGTAACTATTAAATAGTTATTAACTATTTAATAGCTATTGTACCTGGTTAAAATAAATACAAAGTTGCCTGTAAAATAAATATTAATCCTAAAATAGCTACAATATAATTATAATTTATATTGTAGCTATATTAGAATTTTTTTTACAGGTAAGTATTTAGCTTTAAATAGGAATCATTTATTTAATAAGAGTTAATTTATTTTGTTAGATTTAAATTATATTTAACTTAGGGGGGTGTTAGTGTTAGGGTTAGACTTAGCTTTAGGGGTTAATACATTTATTAGAGTAGCGGTGCGGTGCGGTCGGCAGATTAGGGGTTAATAATTGTAGGTAGGTGGAGGCGACGTTGGGGGCGGCATATTAGGGGTTAATAAATATAATATAGGGGTCGGCGGTGTTAGGGGCAGCAGATTAGGGGTACATAGGGATAACGTAGGTTGCGGCGTTGTACGGAGCGGCAGATTAGGGGTTAATAATAATATGCAGGGGTCAGCGATAGCGGGGGCAGCAGATTAGGGGTTAATAAATATAATATAGGGGTCTGCTGTGTTAGGGGCAGCAGATTAGGGGTACATAGGGATAACGTAGGTTGCGGCGGTGTACGGAGCGGCAGATTAGGGGTTAATAATAATATGCAGGGGTCAGCGATAGCGGGGGCGGCAGATTAGGGGTTAATAAGTGTAAGGTTAGGGGTGTTTAGACTCGGGGTACATGTTAGGGTGTTAGGTGCAGACTTAGGAAGTGTTTCCCCATAGGAAACAATGGGGCTGCGTTAGGAGCTGAACGCTGCTTTTTTGCAGGTGTTAGTTTTTTTTTCAGCTCAAACAGCCCCATTGTTTCCTATGGGGGAATCGTGCACGAGCACGTTTTTGAAGCTGGCCGCGTCCGTAAGCACCGCTGGTATCGAGAGTTGCAGTGGTGGTAAATATGCTCTACGCTCCCTTTTTTGGAGCCTAACGCAGCCCTTCTGTGAACTCTAAATACCAGCGGTATTTAAAAGGTGCGGGGAAAAAAAAGCATGCGTAGCTAACGCACCCCTTTGGCCGCAGAACTCTAAATCAAGCCGTTAGGGTTTATTTTATAGGTAAGTATTTAGTTTTAAAAAGGAATAATTTAGTTAATGATAGTAATTTTATTTAGATTTATTTGAATTATATTTAAGTTAGGGGGGTTAGGGTTAGACTTAGGTTTAGGGGTTAATACATTTAGAATAGTGGTTTGGACGTTAGGGACGGCAGATTAAGGTTTAATAAGTGTAGGTAGGTTAAGGAGACATTGGGGGGGCAGATTAGGGGTTTAATAAATATAATGTAGGTGTCGGCTATGTTGGGGGCAGCAGATTAGGGGTTATTAAATATAATGTAGGTGGCGGCGATGTTGGGGGCAGCAGATTAGGGGTTAATAAATATAATGTAGGTGGCGGCGATGTCCGGAGCGGCAGATTAGGGGTTAATAAGTATAATGTAGGTGTCTGCACTGTTGGGGGCGGCAGATTAGGGGTTAATAAGTGTAAGATTAGGGGTGTTTAGACTTGGGGTTCATGTTAGGGTGTTAGGTGTAAATATAACTTTAGTTTCCCCATTGGAATCAATAGGGCTGCCTTACGACCAGCTCACCCCTGATTTAAGCAGCGCTGGTATTGGAGTGTGGTATGGAGCTCAATTTTGCTCTACGCTCACTTCTTGCCTGTTAACGCCGGGTTTGTAAAAACCTGTAATACCAGCACTGTAGGTAAGTGAGCGGTGAGAATAAACTGCACGTTAGCACCGCACAGCTCATAACGCAAAACTCGTAATCTGGCCGTTTGTTATTTTTGTAAGGTTAGGTTTTTGGTTTTCAGTAATCTTAGGGTTGTTGTATTCTCTGCAAGGGTATTTTTTTTATATTTTCTGTAATCTTAGTTTTGTTTTTTCAGTAATCTTAGGGTTTTTTATTTTATGTAATGTTTGGGTTTTTTGTAATGCAGGTTTTTTTTGTTTGTAATTTTTTAATGCTTTTTAGGTAGTTAGTATATTTTTAATTTTATTTCAGTGTATTTTAATTGGGGTTAAGTTAGGGGGTGTCAGGTTACGGGGCTTTGTTTTTAGTTTAATGCTTTGTACTGTGGGGGTAAGGGGATTAGGGGTTAATAGGTTAATTGGGTGTTTGCCTTGTGGGGGCTGGCAGATTAGGGGCTAATAGATTAATTGGGTGTTTGCATTGTGGGGGGTTGGCAGATTAGGGGTTAACAAGTTAATTAGGTGTTTGCGATGTCGGGGGATGGCGGTTTAGGGGTTTATATGTTTTATTAGTGATTGCGATGTATGGGGATGGCGGTTTAGGGGTTAATACATTTTATTAGTGATTGCGATGTATGGGGATGGCGGTTTAGGGGTTAATATGTTTATTTAGTATTTGTGATGTGGGGGATGGTTTTAAATGGTGTTTTAACATTTGGGTTAAAAAAAATTCCGGTTTAGATTCTTACGTGTGACTTCAACATTTTTTTTTTTATGTTTATGTTACGCGTGCAATATGATATACTGGCGTAAGCTACTGTGGAACATAAAAGGGCCATAAAGATCACATTCTGGGGGTTGGGGTCCATATTGCTATGCTGAATGTTAAATATTACATTTCCCAACATCCCTGTCTCTCACTGCTGATATATATAAAAAAAATGGCCATTTTCAAGCATCTTGACATGGACTTCAACCCCATTAGACTGCCACATTCAACTCTCTGTCCCTATACTACTAACTCCTTAAGGTGCTACACTGTCCCTGTTACCTACTCACCCACTCTGCACACATTCAGGGAGGGGTTTCTATAAGAAACACCACATTTTGACCCAACAGCCACTTTATCTACAGTGGAGGGTTATAATGGGAGTCACACATATATTGCAGCAATGAGGCTGAGCCAGTCAAGAATGCAGGACAGCTAACCGGCCAAATATCCCTAGTAAACTAACTGGTATTTATAGTTCTCAATCCAGGAAATTTTTAACTTAGGGAGGCTTCAAACAGTTTTCTTTCACCCCTATATCAGAGCAACATTAAACTTGTTGAACTGGTCATTTTCATCTGAGACAACAGACAGTAAAAGATGTTTTGTGATCCAGAAGTTTAAATATTATATCTCCCAGCATGCCTTTCTCCAGAACTGCCAACTAATTTGCATAGTCGGTAAAGTCAGACAAAGTTACATTACAGCAAGTGAATAGTAATATGTTACAGTGGTTTTCCATGTATCTGCAATTGCAGTGTAAAAATATTGTCTTGTTTCATGAGAAGACATAGGAACAGCAATGATTTAAGACTAAACAGACTAAGAATGGAAAAAAGGCAATTGTTTCAAACAATAATAGATCTTACTTCTAATTAGGAAGCTTAATCTTTATAAAATAGATTTTATTTCTGGTTGTGCATTATTTTTCTTGGGGGGGGGGGGATGATCATAAAGTTGCTGAGATAGAAAGGTTTACATTTGAAATAAAAAGCCACATAAACAAAACCATCTGTACAGATGTGTAATTAGGCCATGTGAGAACAGACCTGCCATGTTTGTTTAGGGAAATGCCCTTTTATACCATTTCTATAAGAGATTATTATCTTGTTACTTCTTTAACATATCATATTCATCACAGTCACATTTATTTAGCCTTGTACTAATGAATTTGTATACAGGGCATGTACCTTTATCCAAGGGCCCCATCACCAGAATAGCTGTCTGCCGCCCCTCATCTAATAATAGATCTTCTAGTTAAGGGGCTTTTCAAATGTTTTGCCTTTTCTGTTGATGTGCTGCCCTAGGCACTGGTAATATATATATATATATATATATATATATATCATTTAGTTAATGATAGTAATTTTATTTAGATTTATTTGAATTATATTTAAGTTAGGGGGGTTAGGGTTAGACTTAGGTTTAGGGGTTAATACATTTAGAATAGTGGTTTGGACGTTGGGGACGGCAGATTAAGGGTTAATAAGTGTAGGTAGGTTAAGGAGACATTGGGGCGGCAGATTAGGGGTTTAATAAATATAATGTAGGTGTCGGCGATGTTGGGGGCAGCAGATTAGGGGTTATTAAATATAATGTAGATGGCGGCGATGTTGGGGCAGCAGATTAGGGGTTAATAAATATAATGTAGGTGGCGGCGATGTCCGGAGCGGCAGATTAGGGGTTAATAAGTATAATGTAGGTGTCTGCAATGTTGGGGGCGGCAGATTAGGGGTTAATAAGTGTAAGATTAGGGGTGTTTAGACTTGGGGTTCATGTTAGGGTGTTAGGTGTAAATATAACTTTAGTTTCCCCATCGGAATCAATGGGGCTGCCTTACGACCAGCTCACCCCTGATTTAAGCAGCGCTGGTATTGGAGTGTGGTATGGAGCTCAATTTTGCTCTACGCTCACTTCTTGCCTGTTAATGCCGGGTTTGTAAAAACCTGTAATACCAGCACTGTAGGTAAGTGAGCGGTGAGAATAAACTGCACGTTAGCACCGCACAGCTCATAACGCAAAACTCGTAATCTGGCCGTTTGTTATTTTTGTAAGGTTAGGTTTTTGGTTCTCAGTAATCTTAGGGTTGTTTTATTCTCTGCAAGGGTATTTTTTTATATTTTCTGTAATCTTAGTTTTGTTTTTTCAGTAATCTTAGGGTTTTTTATTTTATGTAATGTTTGGGTTTTTTGTAATGCAGATTTTTTTTGTTTGTAATTTTTGAATGCTTTTTAGGTAGTTAGTATATTTTTAATTTTATTTCAGTGTATTTTAATTGGGGTTAAGTTAGGGGGTGTCAGGTTACGGGGCTTTGTTTTTAGTTTAATGCTTTGTGCTGTGGGGGTAAAAGGATTAGGGGTTAATAGGTTAATTGGGTGTTTGCATTGTGGGGGCTGGCAGATTAGGGGCTAATAGGTTAATTGGGTGTTTGCATTGTGGGGGGTTGGCAGATTAGGGGTTAACAAGTTAATTAGGTGTTTGCGATGTCGGGGGATGGCGGTTTAGGGGTTTATATGTTTTATTAGTGATTGCGATGTATGGGGATGGCGGTTTAGGGGTTAATACATTTTATTAGTGATTGCGATGTATGGGGATGGCAGTTTAGGGGTTAATATGTTTATTTAGTATTTGTGATGTGGGGGATGGTTTTAAATGGTGTTTTAACATTTGGGTTAAAAAAAATTCCGGTTTAGATTTTTACGTGTGACTTCAACATTTTTTTTTTTATGTTTATGTTACGCGTGCAATCTGATATACTGGCGTAAGCTACTGTGGAACATAAAAGGGCCATAAAGACCACATTCTGGGGGTTGGGGTCCATATTGCTATGCTGAATGTTAAATATTACATTTCCCAACATTCCTGTCTCTCACTGCTGATATATATATTAAAAAAGGCAATTTTCAAGCATCTTGACATGGACGTCAACCCCATTAGACTGCCACATTCAACTCTCTGTCCCTATACTACTAACTCCTTAAGGTGCTACACTGTCCCTGTTACCTACTCACCCACTCTGCACACATTCAAGGAGGGGTTTCTATAAGAAACACCACATTTTGACCCAACAGCCACTTTATCTACAGTGGAGGGTTATAATGGATGTCACACATATATTGCAGCAATGAGGCTGAGCCAGTCAAGAATGCAGGACAGCTAACCGGCCAATTATCCCTAGTAAACTAACTGGTATTTATAGTTCTCAATCCAGGACATTTTTAACTTAGGGAGGCTTCAAACAGTTTTCTTTCACCCCTATATCAGAGCAACATTAAACTTGTTGAACTGGTCATTTTCATCTGAGACAACAGATAGTAAAATATGTTTTGTGATCCAGAAGTTTAAATATTATATCTCCAGAACTGCCAACTAATTTGCATAGTCGGTAAAGTCAGACAAAGTTACATTACAGCAAGTGAATAGTAATATGTTACAGTGGTTTTCCATGTATCTGCAATTGCAGTTTAAAAATATTGTCTTGTTTCATGAGAAGACATAGGAACAGCAAGGATTTAAGACTAAACAGACTAAGAATGGAAAAAAGGCAATTGTTTCAAACAATAATAGATCTTACTTCTAATTAAGAGGCTTAATCTTTATAAAATAGATTTTATTTCTGGTAGTGCATTATTTTGCTTGGGGGGGTGATCATAAAGTTGCTGAGATAGAAAGGTTTACATTTGAAATAAAAAGCCACATAAACAAAACCATCTGTACAGATGTGTAATTAGGCCATGTGAGAACAGACCTGCCATGTTTGTTTAGGGAAATGCCCTTTTATACCATTTCTATAAGAGATTATTATCTTGTTACTTCTTTAACATACCATATTCATCACAGTCACATTTATTTAGCCTTGTACTAATGAGTTTGTATACAGGGCATGTACCTTTATCCAAGGGCCCCATCACCAGAATAGCTGTCTGTCGCCCCTCATCTAATAATAGATCTTCTAGTTAAGGGGCTTTTCAAGTGTTTTGCCTTTTCTGTTTATGTGCTGCCCTAGGCACTGGTAATATATTGAGACTTTCCATGTATTGTTTTTTTTCTGTAGTTATACAGCTCTAGGCACTAGTAATTTGTTCAGACGTTGTAGGTTATTGGTGTTTAAGGCACTGGTAATATTTTTGTGGAACTTCAGCCAATGTGTTGTGTGCCAGATGAAGAAATAACAGAGACCAGACCAAATATCCAAACAATGGCTAACCCTTCACAGGCTGATCTCTAATTCACTGCTATCAGAACTTCCCTTACAGACAAAGGGAAAGTGAAGCTCTTGCTAAGTGTAACAGCTAATATAATCGGAACATTCCTAGATAGGAGAAATAGATCTGATAAGTCATTATTAATCACACCACCCAGCTCCTCCAATAGCAGGTGCAATGGGAAGGGGAGCAAACAATCACAATAACGCTAGTGTCATTATTGGCACCTCACTTGTAATCCTGCTCTTATTTGCACATTTCTTTCATGTTGGTTGAGTTGTTAGGCAAAATACAGACAAAGAAGAGTTTTATTTCTCTTAGAAAAACTAAGTCTTGTTTGTTACATTTCATGTGAGTTACCTGCAGACAAGACTATGTGACATTACAAATATTATTTAAAGATAAATGAGGTTTCTACCAGTATAAATTAGACTTGTGCGCGGCAGAAAAATTAGTTTTGGATGTTTTAGAATTTCGTTTTAGGATCGATTCAAATTCAGATACATTCAAATGCATTTGTTTCTGATTCATTCAGATTAAAATAAATTTGGATGTATTTGGTTCAGATTTGATTTGTAAATTCGGAAGTTCGGTATGTGTTAGTTTGGATGTGCTGTGTATTAGATTAGTATTATGTACTGTAATATTAGGTGAAACTCATAGCAGAGTGATATAACCTAATATACTGTAAACTACTAGTGTAATCGTGGTTAGTCCATGGCCATCCGAATGTAACAAATAAATCCAAACTAATTTGAATTTATTATTTATTTGAATTTTTATTTATTTGAATTTTATTATTTTTTTATGTATTTATTGGGATCTTTCTAACGCCGGTATTTAGAGGCGTGGCTGAAGTGAGTGTTAGAAATCTAACGACAAAACTCCAGCCGCAGAAAAAAAACAGGAGTTAAGAGCTTTATGGGCTAACGCCGGTTTATAAAACTCTTAACCACTGTGCTCTAAAGTACACTAACACCCATAAACTACCTATGTACACCTAAACCAAGGCCCCCCCACATTGCCACCACTCTATTAAATTTTTTTAACCCCTAATCTGCCGACCGCACACCGCCGCCACCTACGTTATCCCTATGTACCCCTAATCTGCTGCCCCTAATACCGCCGACACCTACATAATATTTATTAACCCCTAATCTGCCGCCCCCGCTATCGCTGACACCTGCATATTTTTTTTTAACCCCTAATCTGCCGCTCCGTACACCGCCGCAACCTACATTATACCTATGTACCCCTAATCTGCTGCCCCTAACACAGCTGACCCCTATATTATATTTATTAACCCCTAATCTGCCGCCCCCAACGTCGCCTCCACTTACCTACAATTATTAACCCCTAATCTGCCGACCGGACCACACCGCTACTATAATAAATGTATTAATCCCTAAAGCTAAACTCTAATGCAAGCTCAATCTGATTGGCTGATCGGATCAGCCAATCGGATTGAACTTGAATCTGATTGGCTGATTTCATCAGCCAATCAGAATTTTCCTACCTTAATTCCGATTGGCTGATAGAATCCTATCAGCCAATCGGAATTTGAGGGACGCCATCTTGGATGACGTCCCTTAAAGGAACCGTCATTTGTCGGGAAGTCGTCGGTGAAGATGGATGTTCCGCGTCGGCGGGATGAACTACATGGATCCAGAAGAAAGAAGATTGAAGATGCCGCTTGATAGAAGACTTCAGTCGGATCATGGACCTCTTCAGCTCCCGCTTGGATGAAGACTTTAGCCGGATCATGGACATCTTCAGCTCCCCGCTTGGGCTTGAATAAAGACATCGGAGGCTCTTCTGGATCGATCGGTGAACCCGGTGTGGTGAAGACAAGGTAGGGAGATCTTCAGGGGCTTAGTGTTAGGTTTATTTAAGGGGGGTTTGGGTTAGATTAGGGGTATGTGGGTGGTGGGTTGTAATTTTGGGGGGGGGGTATTGTATGTTTTTTTTTACAGGCAAAAGAGCTGAATTCTTTGGGGCATGCCCCGCAAAGGGCCCTTTTCAGGGCTGGTAAGGTAAAAGAGCTTTTCTATTTTAATTTTAGAATAGGGTAGGGCATTTTTTTATTTTGGGGGTCTTTGTTATTTTATTAGGGGGCTTAGAGTAGGTGTAGTTAGTTTAAAATTGTTGTAATATTTTTCTAATGTTTGTAAATATTTTTTTATTTTTTGTAACTTAGTTCTTTTTTATTTTTTGTACTTTAGTTAGTTTATTTCATTGTATTTATTTGTAGGTATTGTATTTAATTAATTTATTGATAGTGTAGTGTTAGGTTTAATTGTAGATAATTGTAGGTAGTTTATTTAATTTATTTATTGATAGTGTAGTGTTAGGTTTAATTGTAACTTAGGCTAGGATTTATTTTACAGGTAATTTTGTAATTATTTTAACTAGGTAGCTATTAAATAGTTATTAACTATTTAATAGCTATTGTACCTGGTTAAAATAAATACAAAGTTGCCTGTAAAATAAATATTAATCCTAAAATAGCTAAAATATAATTATAATTTATATTGTAGCAATATTAGGATTTATTTTACAGGTAAGTATTTAGCTTTAAATAGGAATAATGTTTTTAATAAGGATTAATTTATTTCGTTAGATTTAAATTATATTTAACTTAGGGGGGTGTTAGTGTTAGGGTTAGACTTAGCTTTAGGGGTTAATACACTTATTAGAGTAGCGGTGCGGTCCGGTCGGCAGATTAGGGGTTAATAATTGTAGGTAGGTGGAGGCGACGTTGGGGGCGGCAGATTAGGGGTTAATAAATATAATATAGGGGTAGGCGGTGTTAGGGGCAGCAGATTAGGGGTACATAGGGATAACTTAGGTTGCGGAGGTGTACGGAGCGGCAGATTAGGGGTTAATAATAATATGCAGGGGTCAGCGATAGCAGGGGCAGCAGATTAGGGGTTAATAAATATAATATAGGGGTCTGCGGTGTTAGGGGCAGCAGATTAGGGGTACATAGGGATAACGTAGGTTGCGGCGGTGTACGGAGCGGCAGATTAGGGGTTAATAATAATATGCAGGGGTCAGCGATAGCGGGGGCGGCAGATTAGGGGTTAATAAGTGTAAGGTTAGGGGTGTTTAGACTCGGGGTACATGTTAGGGTGTTAGGTGCAGACTTAGGAAGTGTTTCCCCATAGGAAACAATGGGGCTGCGTTATAAGCTGAACGCTGCTTTTTTGCAGGTGTTAGTTTTTTTTTCAGCTCAAACAGCCCCATTGTTTCCTATGGGGGAATCGTGCACGAGCACGTTTTTGAAGCTGGCCGCGTCCGTAAGCACCACTGGTATCGAGAGTTGCAGTGGCGGTAAATATGCTCTACGCTCCCTTTTTTGGAGCCTAACGCAGCCCTTCTGTGAACTCTAAATACCAGCGGTATTTAAAAGGTGCGGGGGGAAAAAAGCATGCGTAGTTAACGCACCCCTTTGGCCGCAGAACTCTAAATCTAGCCATTAGGGTTTATTTTATAGGTAAGTATTTAGTTTTAAAAAGGAATAATTTAGTAAATGATAGTAATTTTATTTAGATTTATTTGAATTATATTTAAGTTAGGGGGGTTAGGGTTAGACTTAGGTTTAGGGGTTAATACATTTAGAATAGTGGTTTGGACGTTGGGGACGGCAGATTAAGGGTTAATAAGTGTAGGTAGGTTAAGGAGACATTGGGACGGCAGATTAGGGGTTTAATAAATATAATGTTGGTGTCGGCGATGTTGGGGGCAGCAGATTAGGGGTTATTAAATATAATGTAGGTGGTGGCGATGTTGGGGGCAGCAGATTAGGGGTTAATAAATATAATGTAGGTGGCGGCGATGTCCGGAGCGGCAGATTAGGGGTTAATAAGTATAATGCAGGTGTCTGCAATGTTGGGGGCGGCAGATTAGGGGTTAATAAGTGTAAGATTAGGGGTGTTTAGACTTGGGGTTCATGTTAGGGTGTTAGGTGTAAATATAACTTTAGTTTCCCCATCGGAATCAATGGGGCTGCCTTACGACCAGCTCACCCCTGATTTAAGCAGCGCTGGTATTGGAGTGTGGTATGGAGCTCAATTTTGCTCTACGCTCACTTCTTGCCTGTTAACGCCGGGTTTGTAAAAACCTGTAATACCAGCACTGTAGGTCAGTGAGCGGTGAGAATAAACTGCACGTTAGCACCGCACAGCTCATAACGCAAAACTCGTAATCTGGCCGTTTGTTATTTTTATAAGGTTAGGTTTTTGGTTTTCAGTAATCTTAGGGTTGTTTTATTCTCTGCAAGGGTATTTTTTTTATATTTTCTGTAATCTTAGTTTTGTTTTTTCAGTAATCTTAGGGTTTTTTATTTTATGTAATGTTTGGGTTTTTTGTAATGCAGGTTTTTTTTGTTTGTAATTTTTGAATGCTTTTTAGGTAGTTAGTATATTTTTAATTTTATTTCAGTGTATTTTAATTGGGGTTAAGTTAGGGGGTGTCAGGTTACGGGGCTTTGTTTTTAGTTTAATGCTTTGTGCTGTGGGGGTAAGAGGATTAGGGGTTAATAGGTTAATTGGGTGTTTGCATTGTGGGGGCTGGCAGATTAGGGGCTAATAGGTTAATTGGGTGTTTGCATTGTGGGGGGTTGGCGGATTAGGGGTTAACAAGTTAATTAGGTGTTTGCGATGTCGGGGGATGGCGGTTTAGGGGTTTATATGTTTTATTAGTGATTGCGATGTATGGGGATGGCGGTTTAGGGGTTAATAAATTTTATTAGTTATTGCGATGTATGGGGATGGCGGTTTAGGAGTTAATATGTTTATTTAGTATTTGTGATGTGGGGGATGGTTTTAAATGGTGTTTTAACATTTGGGTTAAAAAAAATTCCGGTTTAGATTTTTACGTGTGACTTCAACATTTTTTTTTTTATGTTTATGTTACGCGTGCAATATGATATACTGGCGTAAGCTACTGTGGAACATAAAAGGGCCATAAAGATCACATTCTGGGGGTTGGGGTCCATATTGCTTTGCTGAATGTTAAATATTACATTTCCCAACATCCCTGTCTCTCACTGCTGATATATATATAAAAAAATGGCCATTTTCAAGCATCTTGACATGGACTTCAACCCCATTAGACTGCCACATTCAACTCTCTGTCCCTATACTACTAACTCTTTAAGGTGCTACACTGTCCCTGTTACCTACTCACCCACTCTGCACACATTCAGGGAGGGGTTTCTATAAGAAACACCACATTTTGACCCAACAGCCACTTTATCTACAGTGGAGGGTTATAATGGGAGTCACACATATATTGCAGCAATGAGGCTGAGCCAGTCAAGAATGCAGGACAGCTAACCGGCCAATTATCCCTAGTAAACTAACTGGTATTTATAGTTCTCAATCCAGGACATTTTTAACTTAGGGAGGCTTCAAACAGTTTTCTTTCACCCCTATATCAGAGCAACATTAAACTTGTTGAACTGGTCATTTTCATCTGAGACAACAGACAGTAAAAGATGTTTTGTGATCCAGAAGTTTAAATATTATATCTCCCAGCATGCCTTTCTCCAGAACTGCCAACTAATTTGCATAGTCGGTAAAGTCAGAAAAAGTTACATTACAGCAAGTGAATAGTAATATGTTACAGTGGATTTCCATGTATCTGCAATTGCAGTGTAAAAATATTGTCTTGTTTCATGAGAAGACATAGGAACAGCAATGATTTAAGACTAAACAGACTAAGAATGGAAAAAAGGCAATTGTTTCAAACAATAATAGATCTTGGGCGCGATCCGATATAGATCGATATAGCGTCGCCCGCAGTTTCAGCTCGCAACTCGAGCTATCCCATATATGGCGCCGTCAGATGCTAACGTGCCGTAAGTCTGACAAACCAGTGATGTCCAGAAATCTGCGCAAGTACAAATTTCTGGCGTCGCCAGTGACTTGCGGCACGTTAGAAACTGCCGGCGCCTACAAAACCTGACTAAAGTCTAAATCACCCGCACTGTCTAACACGCCTCCCTAACATAGCCCGACAAGTCTAACACACCTCCCTAACATAACCCTCTATCCGCTATCCCCCCTCACTAGCCTAACAATAAAATATGTATTAACCCCTTAACCGACCCTACCTAATAAAGTTATTAACCCCTAAACCGGCGCCAGCTATATTAAATCTATAACTCCCTAAAGTGAGCCCCTAACACCGCCGCCATCTACCTTACCTACCCCCTAAAGTGAGCCCCTACCCCGCCGCTATCTATTTTAAAATTATTAACCCCTAATCTAATCCCCCTACCCCGCCGCCATCTATTTTAAATTATTCAACCCCTAAAATACTAAACTATCCCTACCACTAAACCTAAGTCTAACCCTACAAATAGCCCTGTAAAGGGCTTTTTGCGTGGCATTGCCCCAAAGTAACAGCTCTTTTGCCAGCCCTTAAAAGGGCTTTTTGCGGGGCATGCCCCAAAGTAACAGTTCTTTTGCCAGCCCTTAAAAGGGCTTTTGGCGGGGCTTTGTCACAAAGTAAACTGCTCTTTTGCCTACAATCTACATCCCCCTACACCGCGGCCACCTATAATAAATGTATTAACCCCTAATCTAATCCCCCTACACCGCCGCCAGCTATATTAACTATATTAACCCTAATTATATTAGGGTTAATATAGTTAATATAGTTATTATATTATATATATTAACTATATTAACCCTAATTATATTAGGGTTCATATAGTTAATATCGTTATTATAGTATATATATATTAAGTATAATAACCCTATCTAACTCTAACATCCTAACTAAACTCTTATTAAAATAAATCTAATATTAATATTATTAATTAAAATATTCCTATTTAAATCTAAATACTTACCTATGAAATAAACCCTAAGATAGCTACAATATAATTAATAATTACATTATAGCTATGTTAGGGTTTATATTTATTTTACAGGTAAATTGTTAATTATTTTAACTAGGTATAATAGCTATTAAATAGTTATTACCTATTTAATAGCTACCTAGTTAAAATAATTACCCAATTACCTGTAAAATAAATCCTAACCTAAGTTACAAATACACCTACACTATAAATAGATTAAATAAACTACAAATATCTATCTAAAAATACAATTAAATTAACTAAACTAAATTACAAAAAAACCAAACACTAAATTACAAAAAATAAAAAAAAGATTACAAGATTTTTAAGCTAATTACACCTATTCTAAGCCCCCTAATAAAATAATAAAGCCCCCCAAAATAAAAAAAATTCCCTACCCTATTCTAAATTAAAAAAAGTTCAAAGCTCTTTTACCTTACCAGCCCTTAAAAGGGCCTTTTGTGGGGGCATGCCCCAAAGAAAACTGCTCTTTTGCCTGCAAAAAAAAACACAATACCACCCCCCAACATTACAACCCACCACCCACATACCCCTAATCTAAGCCAAACCCCCCTTAAATAAACCTAACACTACCCCCCTGAAGATCTCCCTACCTTGTATTCACCCAGCCGGGCCGAACCGATCCAGGCGATGTGTTCCAACAAGCGGCAGTGAAGTCTTCCTCCATCCGGGCGATGTCTTGAAGCAAGCGGCAGAGAGTCTTCTTCCATCGGCGACGTCTTCAAGCAAATCGGCATCTTCAAACTTCTTACTTCGCTCCTCCGCCGTGGAGCATCCTTCTGGCACGACGACTTCCCGACGAATGAGGTTCCTTTAAATGACGTCATCCAAGATGGCGTCCGCCAAATTCCGATTGGCTGATAGGATTCTATCAGCCAATCGGAATTAAGTTAGAAAAATCTGATTGGCTGATTGAATCAGCCAATCAGATTCAAGTTCAATCCGATTGGCTGAATCCTATCAGCCAATCGGAATTCGGCGGACGCCATCTTGGATGACGTCATTTAAAGGTACCTCATTCGTTTTTCAGTCGTCAGCCGGGATGGATGCTCCGCGGTGGCGGAGCGAAGAAAGAAGATTGAAGATGCCGCTTCATGGAAGATGCTGCCGGAAGGAAGAAGACTTTGCTGCCGCTTGGAGGAAGACGTCGCCGGAGGAAGAATTCTTCTTTGCCGCTTGGAGCAAGACATCGCCCGGATCGGATGAGGAGTTCGGCCCGGTGTGGTGAAGACAAGGTAGGGAGATCTTCAGGGGGGTAGTGTTAGGCTTTTTAAAGGGGGGTTTGGGTGGGTTTAGAATAGGGGTATGTGGGTGGTGGGTTGTAATGGGGGGGGTATTGTATATGTTTTTAAATGCAAAAGAGCTGAATTCTTTGGGGCATGCCCCACAATAGGCCCTTTTAAGGGCTGGTAAGGTAAAGAGCTTTGAACTTTTTTTAATTTAGAATAGGGCAGGGAATTTTTTTATTTTGGAGGGCTTTATTATTTTATTAGGGGGCTTAGAATAGGTGTAATTAGCTTAAAAATCTTGTAATCTTTTTTTTATTTTTTGTAATTTAGTGTTTGTTTGTTTTTGTAATTTAGTTTAGTTAATTTAATTGTATTTTTAGATAGATATTTGTAGTTTATTTAATTTATTGATAGTGTAGGTGTATTTGTAACTTAGGTTAGGATTTATTTTACAGGTAATTGGGTAATTATTTTAACTAGGTAGATATTAAATAGTTAATAACTATTTAATAGCTATTATACCTAGTTAAAATAATTAACAATTTACCTGTAAAATAAATATTAACCCTAACATAGCTACAATGTAATTATTAATTATATTGTAGCTATCTTAGGGTTTATTTTATAGGTAAGTATTTAGATTTAAATAGGAATATTTTAGTTTATAAATGAATTAGATTAATTTAATATAAATTTAGTTAGGGGTGTTAGGGTTAGATAGAGTTAATATAGTTAATATAAATACTATAGTAACTATATTAACTATATTAACCCTAATATAATTAGGGTTAATATAGTTAATATATATAATGTAATACCTATATTAACTATAATATACTTAGGGTTAATATAGATAACATAGCTGGCGGCGGGGTAGGTAGATTAAATTAGGGGTTAATCATTTTAATAGAGATGGCGGCGGTGTAAGGGTCTTACATTAGGGGTTAATAATATTAATATAGCTGGCGGCGGTATAGGGGGATTAGATTAGGGGTTAATATTTTTATATAGGTGGCGGCGGTGTAAGGGGTCAGATTAGGGGATAGATAAGGTAGATGACAGCGGTGTAAGGGATTCACATTAGGCGATAGATAAGGTAGATGGCGGCGGTTTTAGGTGCTCACAGTAGGGGGTTAGTTTATGTAGATGGCGGCGGGGTCCGGGAGCAGCGGTTTAGGGGTTAATAACTTTATTAGGGATTTCGGGGGGGGTCGCGGTTGACAGGTAGATAGACATTGCGCATGCGTTAGGTGTTAGGTTTTATTTAGCAGATCACGGGTGACAGGTAGATAGACATTGCGCATGCGTTAGGTGTTAGGTTTATTTTCTAGTTAGTTTAGGGAGTTACGGGGCTCCAATAGTCAGCGTAAGGCTTCTTACGGCTGCTTTTTGTGGCGAGGTGAAAATGGAGTAAGATTTCTCCATTTTCGCCACGTAAGTCCTTACGCTGCATATTGGATACCAAACTGTGCTGGTTTGGTATACCTGCCTTTAGCCCGGCAGAAATATACGGGCGTAACTTCTAGGTTACGCCGTATATAGGATACCAAACCAGCGCAAATATTGGTGTCGCCGGCTTTTGCGGGCGACGATTTTTATCGGATCGACCCCCTTACTTCTAATTAAGAGGCTTAATCTTTATAAAATAGATTTTATTTCTGGTAGTGCATTATTTTGCTTGGGGGGGGTATGATCATAAAGTTGCTGAGATAGAAAGGTTTACAATTGAAATAAAAAGCCACATAAACAAAGCCATCTGTACAGATGTGTAATTAGGCCATGTGAGAACAGACCTGCCATGTTTGTTTAGGGAAATGCCCTTTTATACCATTTCTATAAGAGATTATTATCTTGTTACTTCTTTAACATACCATATTCATCACAGTCACATTTATTTAGCCTTGTACTAATGAGTTTGTATACAGGGCATGTACCTTTGTCCAAGGGCCCCATCACCAGAATAGCTGTCTGTCGCCCCTCATCTAATAATATATCTTCTAGTTAAGGGGCTTTTCAAGTGTTTTGCCTTTTCTGTTGATGTGCTGCCCTAGGCACTGGTAATATATTGAGACTTTCCATGTATTGTTTTTTTTCTGTAGTTATACAGCTCTAGGCACTAGTAATTTGTTCAGACGTTGTAGGTTATTGGTGTTTAAGGCACTGGTAATATTTTTGTGGAACTTCAGCCAATGTGTTGTGTGCCAGATGAAGAAATAACAGAGACCAGACCAAATATCCAAACAATGGCTAACCCTTCACAGGCTGATCTCAAATTCACTGCTAGCAGAACTTCCCTTACAGACAAAGGGAAAGTGAAGCTCTTGCTAAGTGTAACAGCTAATATAATCGGAACATTCCTAGATAGGAGAAATAGATCTGATAAGTCATTATTAATCACACCACCCAGCTCCTCCAATAGCAGGTGCAATGGGAAGGGGAGCAAACAATCACAATAACGCTAGTGTCATTATTGGCACCTCACTTGTAATCCTGCTCTTATTTGCACATTTCTTTCATGTTGGTTGAGTTGTTAGGCAAAATACAGACAAAGAAGAGTTTTATTTCTCTTAGAAAAACTAAGGCCTAGATTTAGAGTTTGGCGTTAGCCGTGAAAACCAGCGTTACAGGCTCCTAAAGCTGGTTTTAGGCTACCGCCGGTATTTGGAGTCACTCAAAATATGGTCTAACGCTCACTTTTCAGCCGCGACTTTTCCATACCGCAGATCCCCTTACGTAAATTGCGTATCCTATCTTTTCAATGGGATTTCTCTAACTCCGGTATTTAGAGTCGTTTCTGAAGTGAGCGTTAGACATCTAACGACAAAACTCCAGCCGCAGGAAAAAAGTCAGTAGTTAAGAGCTTTCTGGGCTAACGCCGGTTTCTAAAGCTCTTAACTACTGTACCCTAAAGTACACTAACACCCATAAACTACCTATGTACCCCTAAACCGAGGTCCCCCCACATCGCCGACACTCGGAAAATTTTTTTTAACCCCTAATCTCCCGACCGCCACCTACGTTATCCTTATGTACCCCTAATCTGCTGCCCCTAACACCGCCGACCCCTGTATTATATTTATTAACCCCTAATCTGCCCCCCTCAACGTCGCCTCCACCTGCCTACACTTATTAACCCCTAATCTGCCGACCGCAAAGCGCCGCCACCTACGTTATCCTTATGTACCCCTAATCTGCTGCCCCTAACACCGCCGACCCCTATATTATATTTATTAACCCCTAATCTGCCCCCCACAACGTTGCCTCCACCTGCCTACACTTATTAACCCCTAATCTGCCGACCGGACCTGAGCGCTACTATAATAAAGTTATTAACCCCTAATCCGCCTCACTAACCCTATAATAAATAGTATTAACCCCTAATCTGCCCTCCCTAACATCGCCGACACCTAACTTCAATTATTAACCCCTAATCTGCCGACCGAATCTCGCCGCTATTCTAATAAATGTATTAACCCCTAAAGCTAAGTCTAACCCTAACACTAACACCCCCCTAAATTAAATATAATTTTAATCTAACGAAATTAATTAACTCTTATTAAATAAATTATTCCTATTTAAAGCTAAATACTTACCTGTAAAATAAATCCTAATATAGCTACAATATAAATTATAATGATATTATAGCTATTTTAGGATTAATATTTATTTTACAGGTAACTTTGTATTTATTTTAACCAGGTACAATAGCTATTAAATAGTTAAGAACTATTTAATAGCTAAAATAGTTAAAATAATTACAAATTTACCTGTAAAAGAAATCCTAACCTAATTTACAAATAAACCTAACACTAGACTATCAATAAATTAATTAAATAAACTAGCTACAATTACCTACAATTAACCTAACACTACACTATCAATAAATTAATTAAATACAATTGCTACAAATAAATACAATTAAATAAACTACCTAAAGTACAAAAAATAAAAAAGAACTAAGTTACAAAAAATAAAAAAATATTTACAAACATACGAAAAATATTACAACAATTTTAAACTAATTACACCTACTCTAAGCCCCCTAATAAAATAACAAAGCCCCCCAAAATAAAAAAATGCCCTACCCTATTCTAAATTACTAAAGTTCAAAGCTCTTTTACCTTACCAGCCCTGAACAGGGCCCTTTGCGGGGCATGCCCCAAGAAATTCAGCTCTTTTGCCTGTAAAAAAAAACATACAATACCCCCCCCCAACATTACAACCCACCACCCACATACCCCTAATCTAACCCAAACCCCCCTTAAATAAACCTAACACTAAGCCCCTGAAGATCATCCTACCTTGTCTTCACCATACCAGGTTCACCGATCGGTCCAGAAGAGCTCCTCCGATGTCCTGATCCAAGCCCAAGCGGGGGGCTGAAGAGGTCCATGATCCGGCTGAAGTCTTCATCCAAGCGGGCCAGAAGAGGTCTTCCATCCGATTGAAGTCTTCATCCAAGCGGCATCCATCCGGAGCGAAGCGGCAGCATCCTGAAGACCTCCACCGCGGAACATCCATCCTGGCCGACGACTGAACGACGAATGACGGTTCCTTTAAATGACGTCATCCAAGATGGCGTCCCTCGAATTCCGATTGGCTGATAGGATTCTATCAGCCAATCGGAATTAAGGTAGGAATATTCTGATTGGCTGATGGAATCAGCCAATCAGAATCAAGTTCAATCCGATTCCGATCAGCCAATAGAATGCGAGCTCAATCTGATTGGCTGAATCAGAATATTCCTACCTTAATTCCGATTGGCTGATAGAATCCTATCAGCCAATCGGAATTCGAGGGACGCCATCTTGGATGACGTCATTTAAAGGAACCGTCATTCGTCGTTCAGTCATCGGCCAGGATGGATGTTCCGCGGTGGAGGTCTTCAGGATGCTGCCGCTTCGCTCCGGATGGATGCCGCTTGGATGAAGACTTCAATCGGATGGAAGACCTCTTCTGGCCCGCTTGGATGAAGACTTCAGCCGGATCATGGACCTCTTCAGCCCCCCGCTTGGGCTTGGATCAGGACATCGGAGGAGCTCTTCTGGACCGATCGGTGAACCTGGTATGGTGAAGGCAAGGTAGGATGATCTTCAGGGGCTTAGTGTTAGGTTTATTTAAGGGGGGTTTGGGTTAGATTAGGGGTATGTGGGTGGTGGGTTGTAATGTTGGGGGGCTTGGGTATTGTATGGTTTTTTTTACAGGCAAAAGAGCTGTATTTCTTGGGGCATGCCCCGCAAAGGGCCCTGTTCAGGGCTGGTAAGGTAAAAGAGCTTTGAACTTTAGTAATTTAGAATAGGGTAGGGCATTTTTTATTTTGGGGGGCTTTGTTATTTTATTAGGGGGCTTAAAGTAGGTGTAATTAGTTTAAAATTGTTGTAATATTTTTCTTATGTTTGTAAATATTTTTTTATTTTTTGTAACTTAGTTCTTTTTTATTTTTTGTACTTTAGCTAGTTTATTTAATTGTATTTATTTGTAGCAATTGTATTTAATTAATTTATTGATAGTGTAGTGTTAGGTTAATTGTAGGTAATTGTAGGTAATTTATTTAATTAATTTATTGATAGTCTAGTGTTAGGTTTAATTGTAACTTAGGTTAGGATTTCTTTTACAGGTAAATTTGTAATTATTTTAACTATTTTAGCTATTAAATAGTTCTTAACTATTTAATAGCTATTGTACCTGGTTAAAATAAATACAAAGTTACCTGTAAAATAAATATTAATCCTAAAATAGCTATAATATAATTATAATTTATATTGTAGCTATATTAGGATTTATTTTACAGGTAAGTATTTAGCTTTAAATAGGAATAATTTATTTAATAAGAGTTAATTAATTTCGTTAGATTTAAATTATATTTAATTTAGGGGGGTGTTAGTGTTAGGGTTAGACTTAGCTTTAGGGGTTAATACATTTATTAGAATAGCGGTGAGCTCCGGTCGGCAGATTAGGGGTTAATAATTGAAGTTAGGTGTCGGCGATGTTAGGGAGGGCAGATTAGGGGTTAATACTATTTATTATAGGGTTATTGAGGCGGATTAGGGGTTAATAACTTTATTATAGTAGCGCTCAGGTCCGCTCGGCAGATTAGGGGTTAATAAGTGTAGGCAGGTGGAGGCGACGTTGGGGGGGGGCAGATTAGGGGTTAATAAATATAATATAGGGGTTGGAGGTGTTAGGGGCAGCAGATTAGGGGTACAAAGGATAACGTAGGTGGCGGCGCTTTGCGGTCGGCAGATTAGGGGTTAATAAGTGTAGGTAGGTGGAGGCGACGTTGTGGGGGGCAGGTTAGGGGTTAATAAATATAATACAGGGGTCGGCGGTGTTAGGGGCAGCAGATTAGTGGTACATAAGGATAACGTAGGTGGCGGTCAGCAGATTAGGGGTTAAAAAATTTTATTCGAGTGTCGGCGATGTGGGGGGACCTCGGTTTAGGGGTACATAGGTAGTTTATGGGTGTTAGTGTACTTTAGAGTACAGTAGTTAAGAGCTTTATGAACCGGCGTTAGCCCAGAAAGCTCTTAACTACTGAATTTTTTCCTGCGGCTGGAGTTTTGTCGTTAGATGTCTAACGCTCACTTCAGACAAGACTCTAAATACCGGAGTTAGAAAAATCCCATTGAAAAGATAGGATACGCAATTTACGTAAGGGGATCTGCGGTATGGAAAAGTCGCGGCTGAAAAGTGAGCGTTAGACCCTATTTTGAGTGACTCCAAATACCGGCGGTAGCCTAAAACCAGCGTTAGGAGCCTCTAACGCTGGTTTTCACGGCAAACGCCAAACTCCAAATCTAGGTGTAAGTCTTGTTTGTTACATTTCATGTGAGTTACCTGCAGACAAGACTATGTGACATTACAAATATTATTTAAAGATAAATGAGGTTTCTACCAGTATAAATTAGACTTGTGCGGGGCAGAAAAATTAGTTTTGGATGTTTTAGAATTTCGTTTTAGGATCGATTCAAATTCGGATACATTCAAATGCATTTGTTTCTGATTCATTCGGATTAAAATAAATTTGGATGTATTTGGTTCGGATTCGATTTGTAAATTCGGAAGTTCGGTATGTGTTAGTTTGGATGTGTTGTGTATTAGATTAGTATTATGTACTGTAATATTAGGTGTAACTCATAGCAGAGT
This sequence comes from Bombina bombina, assembly GCF_027579735.1. NCBI lineage: Eukaryota > Metazoa > Chordata > Amphibia > Anura > Bombinatoridae > Bombina > Bombina bombina. The sequence goes on from NC_069505.1 coordinate 387,342,074, forward strand.
GATATAACCTAATATACTGTAAACTACTAGTGTAATCGTGGTTAGTCCATGGCAATCCGAATGTAATAAATAAATCCAAACTAATTTGAATTTATTATTTATTTGAATTTTTATTTATTTGAATTTTATTATTTATTTATTGGGATCTTTCTAACGCCGGTATTTAGAGTCGTGGCTGAAGTGAGCGTTAGAAATCTAACGACAAAACTCCAGCCGCAGAAAAAAAACAGGAGTTAAGAGCTTTATGGGCTAACGCCGGATTATAAAGCTCTTAACTACTGTGCTCTAAAGTACACTAACACCCATAAAATACCTATGTACCCCTAAACCGAGGCCCCCCACATCACCGCCACTCTATGAAATTTTTTTAACCCCTAATCTGCCGACCGCACACCGCCGCCACCTACGTTATCCCTATGTACCCCTAATCTGCTGCCCCTAATACCGCCGACACCTACATAATATTTATTAACCCCTAATCTGCCGCCCCCGCTATTGCTGACACCTGCATATTTTTTTTAACCCCTAATCTGCCGCTCCGTACACCGCCGCAACCTACATTATACCTATGTACCCCAAATCTGCTGCCCCTAACACAGCCGACCCCTATATTATATTTATTAACCCCTAATCTGCCGCCCCCAACGTCGCCTCCACCTACCTACAATTATTAACCCCTAATCTGCCGACCGGACCACACCGCTACTATAATAAATGTATTAATCCCTAAAGCTAAGCTCTAATGCGAGCTCAATCTTATTGGCTGATCGGATAAGCCAATCGGATTGAACTTGAATCTGATTGGCTGATGAATTTTCCTACCTTAATTACGATTGGCTGATAGAATCCTATCAGCCAATCGGAATTTGAGGGACGCCATCTTGGATGACGTCCCTTAAAGGAACCGTCATTTGTCGGGAAGTCGTCAGTGAAGATGGATGTTCCGCGTTGGCAGGATGAACTACATGGATCCGGAAGAAAGAAGATTGAAGATGCCGCTTGATAGAAGACTTCAGTCGGATCATGGACCTCTTCAGCTCCCGCTTGGATGAAGACTTTAGCCGGATCATGGACATCTTCAGCCCCCTGCTTGGGCTTGGATCAAGACATCGGAGGCTCTTCTGGATCGATCGGTGAACCCGGCGTGGTGAAGACAAGGTAGGGAGATCTTCAGGGGCTTAGTGTTAGGTTTATTTAAGGGGGGTTTGGGTTAGATTAGGGGTATGTGGGTGGTGGGTTGTAATGCTGGGGGGGTATTGTATTTTATTAGGGGGCTTAGAGTAGGTGTAATTAGTTTAAAATTGTTGTAATATTTTTCTAATGTTTGTAAATTTTTATTTTTTGTAACTTAGTTCTTTTTTATTTTTTGTACTTTAGTTAGTTTATTTCATTGTATTTATTTGTAGGTATTGTATTCAATTAATTTGTTGATAGTGTAGTGTTAGGTTTAATTGTAGATAATTGTAGGTAGTTTATTTAATTTATTTATTGATAGTGTAGTGTTAGGTTTAATTGTAACTTAGGTTAGGATTTATTTTACAGGTAATTTTGTAATTATTTTAACTAGGTAGCTATTAAATAGTTATTAACTATTTAATAGCTATTGTACCTGGTTAAAATAAATACAAAGTTGCCTGTAAAATAAATATTAATCCTAAAATAGCTACAATATAATTATAATGTATATTGTAGCTATATTAGGATTTATTTTACAGGTAAGTATTTAGCTTTAAATAGTAATAATTTATTTAATAAGAGTTAATTTATTTCGTTAGATTTAAATTATATTTAACTTAGGGGGGTGTTAGTGTTAGGGTTAGACTTAGCTTTAGGGGTTAATACATTTATTAGAGTAGCGGTGGGTCCGGTCGGCAGATTAGGGGTTAATAATTGTAGGTAAGTGGAGGCGACGTTGGGGGCGGCAGATTAGGGGTTAATAAATATAATATAGGGGTCGGCGGTGTAAAGGGCAGCAGATTAGGGGTACATAGGGATAACGTAGGTTGCGGCGGTGTACGGAGCGGCAGATTAGGGGTTAATAATAATATGCAGGGGTCAGCGATAGCGGGGGCAGGTGTTAATAAGTGTAAGGTTAGGGGTGTTTAGACTCGGGGTACATGTTAGGGTGTTAGGTGCAGACTTAGGAGGTGTTTCCCCATAGGAAACAATGGGGCTGCGTTAGGAGCTGAACGCTGCTTTTTTGCAGGTGTTAGTTTTTTTTCAGCTCAAACAGCCCCATTGTTTCCTATGGGGGAATCGTGCACAAGCACGTTTTTGAAGCTGGCCGCGTTCGTAAGCACCGCTGGTATCGAGAGTTGCAGTGGCGGTAAATATGCTCTACGCTCCCTTTTTTGGAGCCTAACGCAGCCCTTCTGTGAACTCTAAATACCAGTGGTATTTAAAAGGTGCGGGGGAAAAAAAGCATGCGTAGCTAACGCACCCATTTGGCCGCAGAACTCTAAATCTAGCCGTTAGGGTTTATTTTATAGGTAAGTATTTAGTTTTAAAAAGGAATAATTTAGTTAATGATAGTAATTTTATTTAGATTTATTTGAATTATATTTAAGTTAGGGGGGTTAGGGTTAGACTTAGGTTTAGGGGTTAATACATTTAGAATAGTGGTTTGGACGTTGGGGACGGCAGATTAAGGGTTAATAAGTGTAGGTAGGTTAAGGAGACATTGGGGCGGCAGATTAGGGGGTTAATAAATATAATGTAGGTGTCGGGGATGTTGGGGGCAGCAGATTAGGGGTTATTAAATATAATGTAGGTGGCGGCGATGTTGGGGGCAGCAGATTAGGGGTTAATAAATATAATGTAGGTGGCGGCGATGTCCGGAGCGGCAGATTAGGGGTTAATAAGTATAATGTAGGTGTCTGCAATGTTGGGGGCGGCAGATTAGGGGTTAATAAGTGTAAGATTAGGGGTGTTTAGACTTGGGGTTCATGTTAGGGTGTTAGGTGTAAATATAACTTTAGTTTCCCCATCGGAATCAATGGGGCTGCCTTACGACCAGCTCACCCCTGATTTAAGCAGCGCTGGTATTGGAGTGTGGTATGGAGCTCAATTTTGCTCTACGCTCACTTCTTGCCTGTTAACGCCGGGTTTGTAAAAACCTGTAATACCAGCACTGTAGGTAAGTGAGCGGTGAGAATAAACTGCACGTTAGCACCGCACAGCTCATAACGCAAAACTCGTAATCTGGCCGTTTGTTATTTTTGTAAGGTTAGGTTTTTGGTTTTCAGTAATCTTAGGGTTGTTTTATTCTCTGCAAGGGTATTTTTTTATATTTTCTGTAATCTTAGTTTTGTTTTTTCAGTAATCTTAGGGTTTTTTATTTTATGTAATGTTTGGGTTTTTTGTAATGCAGGTTTTTTTTGTTTGTAATTTTTGAATGCTTTTTAGGTAGTTAGTAAATTTTTAATTTTATTTCAGTGTATTTTAATTGGGGTTAAGTTAGGGGGTGTCAGGTTACGGGGCTTTGTTTTTAGTTTAATGCTTTGTGCTGTGGGGGTAAGAGGATTAGGGGTTAATAGGTTAATTGGGTGTTTGCATTGTGGGGGCTGGCAGATTAGGGGCTAATAGGTTAATTGGGTGTTTGCATTGTGGGGGGTTGGCGGATTAGGGGTTAACAAGTTAATTAGTTGTTTGCAATGTCGGGGGATGGCGGTTTAGGGGTTTATATGTTTTATTAGTGATTGCGATGTATGGGGATGGTGGTTTAGGGGTTAATACATTTTATTAGTGATTGCGATGTATGGGGATGGCGGTTTAGGGGTTAATATGTTTATTTAGTATTTGTGATGTGGGGGATGGTTTTAAATGGTGTTTTAACATTTGGGTTAAAAAAAATTCGGGTTTAGATTTTTACGTGTGACTTCAACATTTTTTTTTTTTATGTTTATGTTACGCGTGCAATATGATATACTGGCGTAAGCTACTGTGGAACATAAAAGGGCCATAAAGATCACATTCTGGGGGTTGGGGTCCATATTGCTATGCTGAATGTTAAATATTACATTTCCCAACATCCCTGTCTCTCACTGCTGATATATATAAAAAAAATGGCCATTTTCAAGCATCTTGACATGGACTTCAACCCCATTAGACTGCCACATTCAACTCTCTGACCCTATACTACTAACTCCTTAAGGCGCTACACTGTCCCTAGTAAACCTATACTACTAACTCCTTAAGTTGCTACAATTATCCCTAGTAAACTAACTGGTATTTATAGTTCTCAATCCAGGACATTTTTAACTTAGGTAGGCTTCAAACAGTTTTCTTTCACCCCTATATCAGAGCAACATTAAACTTGTTGAACTGGTCATTTTCATCTGAGACAACAGACAGTAAAAGATGTTTTGTGATCCAGAAGTTTAAATATTATATCTCCCAGCATGCCTTTCTCCAGAACTGCCAACTAATTTGCATAGTCGGTAAAGTCAGACAAAGGGCAAGATTTATCAAGCTCCGAAAAAATGCGCAAAAAAAGTCGCGGAAATTTTCGTAGCTAATCGCAATTTCCGAAATCCAATTTTTCGCCAATATTTATTAATATTGTTGAGACAAATTTCGTGCAAACTTTTTTTGCGATGACAAGCGAATGACTAGTATAGTTTCTTGGAGAATGTGATGATTTTCACTTTATTTATCACTCGCAAGTAATTATCATGACTTTTACTTCCGGGAATAGTTTCATTGTTATTATTGTTATTGTCCTATTAAAATAAAAGAAATTAAACACGTGATTGTTTCTTATTGTTATTTCTTATTTATGATTAAAGTTGTTTTTATTCTGCCCCTTTTTTGGCGCTTCTGCACACTGTAAAGTTGCCCTCATTTGGTTGCTAAAACTATCTTCTTTTCATTGTTCTTTTTCATAATATATATTTTTATTTTAAAAAAAAATTTTGTGCAATATATTTACAGAGATTTATATATATTGTACTCCAATTTTTTTTTTAATTTGTATATTTATAATTTTTAATCCAAAAAATAATTGATATATTATATTTTTTATATATTAAATTATTTATTTATTTATTTATTTATTTATTTATTATGTCTGCTGCTGGCCTACAGGAAAACGCATCAACTGCCAGCAAAACAAAAGGTGGTCGAAATATACATTTTAGCCTATCTCAAAACAATGTTCTTGTAGACAAAATTTTAAATCACTATGATGTCCTGCTAGGCTGTAGAAGCAGGCAGACACCTATGGCACGTAAAAGGCAGATATGGCAAGATATAAGCCAGGAGGTATCTGCACAGGGTATAAACCCCAAAAATGTAAATAATTGTAAAAAACGTTTTTCGGATATAAAAAGAATAATTAAAATGAAACTATGCAAAGAAAAACGTTCAGCAAGAGGTACAGGGGGTGGTCCAGGATATACTGCTGATCTAATGGAGTATGAGAAGAAAGTTCTTAATTTGATGGGGCCTGAGGTTGTGGAGGGAATTGAAGTGCAAGGAGACACAGGCGATTATGCAGGTAAACTATTATTATTATTATTATATTTATATTGCTAATGAAGTATTTAAATCCTAATTGAAATTGATAAATGTTTTCATTCTCCTCACTCATTACTGGTGATTGATTTCAAATACAATATTTTTCCTTATATTAACATTTATTTTTGTTTTCTTTGAAACTTTTGTTGAAAAGCACATTCGATGTTCAATCTGTTTTTCACTTTTTGTTTGTAATGGAAGTAACTTAAATAATGCAGTAATATATTTCCAATTTTGTGCATTGCTTATTTCACTTTAATGGATATATTACATTAATCTTGGCTATTGATTACCCTTTTTTTTTTTTAGGATCCCCACCTACACAATCAGATGTGCAAATCATATTAAAACTTTATAAGACATTTTTTTTGTAGAATCAGATACAGCATGAAATTATAAGCAACTTACAATTTCACTACATTTTTCAGCTTTTATTAATTATATTGCTATCTATATTTTATAACATGGAATGTAAATCTTAGCATCCATCCCATTTTAGGATCAGCACCATGGTTAGTGCTTGTTTATTGGAACCACTGACCATGGTGCTGAAACTAAAATATGATGGATGCTTTAAGAATTGCATTCCAGCTTATAACATACAGATAGCAATAGAATTAACAAAAGCTGACAATTGTAGTGAAATTGTAAGTTGCTTATATCCAGCAATTACAAAATTTGAATGTAATTGTTGTGGAATATTATACTTTAAAGATGCTGATACATGTGTATTCTGCCCTTTTAAAATCTCATCAATATTAAATTTAATTTTCATATTTTCAGTGAAAGATGATAGTAATCTATAATAGGTGGCATTGTCAAAATGAAATTATTGTTTATCTTTATTATAGATGATTCTGAAAATGTTGAATACGTTCTGAATTTACAACCAATACAGGAGACATCTCCTGTACATTCCTCAAGTACAAATGTAGAAGTACCAGAAGAAGAAATTGGAGATGTACACGAAGATATCCAACAAGAAGCACAAGCACCAACTGAAGAGGCAATATCAGTAAATTTGGTTAACATTCTGCAATTAGCCACAAATTTTCAGAATGAACAAAGGGCTTTTTTTCAACAGATGAGTGACCTGCAAAGTGAACGTTTGGAAATTGACAGGCAGAGTTTACTTGCACGTCAAGAGACAAATAGGTTGCTTGCATTACTAGTGAATATTTTACAAACAAGAATTGGGAATCATTGATTTTTTTTTGGGTGGGTTTTCTTAAAATGTTTTTTTTGTTTTTTAAACAGTTAATGTATAAATGTTGGTTATGATTTATAACATATCATAGGTTAAATTAAAAACTATTAATGCCGTTTGAATGTATTTCTCTATTATTAATCTTTACCTTTTTAAAAAAATAACAGACACATATATTATAATATAATAATTTTTTATAGAAACTAAACCAAAAATGCAAATCTAATTGAAACATAGAAAGTTACATTTTCAGGGTTATTTTTTTTTTTTTAATACATTTGCTCCGTTATGGCTCTTCTAAAATTTTGGATGCTTCTTGTTATTGTATGCATCATGACTTCTAACCGATCAAATTCTGCGATTATGGTCTCTCTTGAGATGAGTCCAAGTTCTTCTTCCACAACCTCTTTTAAAGATAAAAACATTTATTAAAAAATTGTTAGTAAGATTTAACATTCATTTTGTACAATTTTTATAAACTGAGGTTTATAATATATATTAATGTGACAATCAACATTACATGCTTCATATAGAACTGAGAATTGGAATACACTTTATAATTTACTCCAATTATCTAAGTTTGTATATTGACAATATCAGTAAATTAGAAAGATGTTTCAAATTGTATGCTGTATCCAAATGCGTTTTGTATAAAGAACATTTCCACGAACATCCTACAATGTATAAATATTTGTTAATAAATATATATATATTTATAAAAACAAAATAATAATGATGGCTAAAAACAAAAGTAAATCATTTGTACTTACGTGTACCAATGTTTCTTGTGGAAGTAGATTCTTCGGCTTCAACATCATCTATGAATAAAACAAATTAATGAAACGGATTACCATATTCAAATAAAGATGCTTATATAAAAGCACAATCATTATATTACAAATACCAAAACCAACCTTCAAAACCCACAGAATCGTAGTCCGAAGAATGTTCTACTGTTATTTTTGGTCTTTGGATAGGTAGAACAAAATCTGGCTCTTCCGTTCTAATTTCTACTGCTGCTTCTATAACCAAAAAATAATATATCTATATAATATAGGCCTTTTCTGTTTTTCAAAAGCTGTTATTGCGCAGTAGAGACCTGTAATCGTTGCTAGTGCTGATCGGGTGTGAGGGTGGTGTGAGGTTGGCGTTTCCGGGCGTGAGAGAGCTGAAAAGACATAGCGAGTAGAGAGAGGGAGAGAGACAGCAAAAGAGAGAGGGGAGAAAGGGGAGAGAGAAATCAAGAGAGAGGGGGGAGAGAGACAGCAAAAGAGAGGGGGGAGAAAGGCGAGAGAGAAATCAAGAGAGAGGGGGGATAGAGACAGCAAAAGAGAGGGGGGAGAAAGGGGAGAGAGAGAGCAGAAGAACGGGAGAGACAGCAAAAGAGAGGGAGATAGAGAGAGAGCATTGTACATTAACTTTATGACCTATTTATCTTTGTTGTAATTTTAATAAATCTGTGGACATTATTTCACGGGTATTATACAAATAAAATGTAAGTGAAAAACTTTTGGTTATATATGAGTAATCAATTACTGAGTGTCTAAAAAAGTGTAACAAAATTTACCATACCTTCTGTATTTTCTTCGAAAGGTTTTTCAATTACAGTAATCTGTCTATTTTCAAGTGTGACTAAGGGCATCGGTGGGGAGCCGGAAGTTTCATCACTAACAACCTCCATCCCAGATAGCAAGGATAACTTGCCACAAACTTGTAGCTAACTTTTGCTGTAAGTCGGTATAACTTGCTGCAAGTGTTCACTGGCAAGTGTGTTTACTTGCATCATAATTGCAGCAAAAGTTCTAGTTGACACTTTTTCAACTTGCAGCAAGTTTACCTAGCAAGTCTCTAGCAAGAGCATTCTGGCAAGTCAACTGCAAGAGCTCTGCAAGTTTGTAGCCAATTTTTGGCAAGTCAACTACAAGAGCTTTGCAAGTCTATTGTCAATTTCTGGCAAGTCAACTGCAAGAGCTCTGCAAGTTTGTAGTCAATTTCTGGCAAGTCAACTGCAAGAGCTCTGCAAGTGTCTAGTCAATTTCTGGCAAGTCAATAGCAAGAGCTCTGCAAGTCTGCTGCAAATTTCTGACAAGTCAACAGCAATAGCCCTTCAAATCTGCAGCAAATTTCTCACAATTTAACAGCAAGAGCCCTTCAAGTCTACTGCAAAAGCTCTGCAAGTCTGTTATAAATCTCTAACAAGTCAACTGCAAATCTTTAGCATATCTCTGGCACATATATCACAATTAAGAGCAGTGTCTGCCACAAGAGCACTACAAATTTACTATTATTTACGTCAATCATATTTACAAATTAATAATAAAATTTAAATTTTTTTCCTGCAAAAGTTATCTATGTAAGTTGTTTGTATGAATTTAATTGATCTTAAAGTTGTATCCATGCATTATCTGAGGTAATATATATTCATATATAAAACTAATATTATGACAGGTAATATATTAAAGGGACACTAAACCCACATTTTTTCTTTCATGATTCAGACAAAGCATGCAATTTTAAGTAATTTTCTAGCTTATTCCTATTATCAATTTTTTTTCCGTTTTCTTCCTATTTTTATTCGAAAAAGCAGGAAAGTAAGAGACCATTTTTGGTTCAGCACAAGGGTATCGCTTGCTGATTGGTGGCTAAATGTAGCTACCAATATGTAAGCGCTACCCAGGTGCTAAAACAAAAATGGGCCAGCTCCTAATCTTACATTTCTGCTTTTTCAAATAAAGATAGCAAGAGAACGAAGAAAAAATGATAATAGGAGTACATTAGAAAATAGCATGCTCTATCTGAATCATAAAAGCAAAACAATGGGTTTAGTATCCCTTTAAGTTGAATACTTGATGTATTCTTATATTAGAGTTATATTATAACACTAATATCATTATCTCAGGTACAGTATGGCCCCTTTTTACAGCACACCCCTTTAAGGCATTCCACTTATAAATCAGTCTTCAGTTCTGCCCATCGTTATTATGTTTCATGTTTTTACCTCCCGTTCAGTCTTTTTTGGCAGTCATTTTAATTGATTATTTTCTTTATGAATATTTGTTTTACAGATCTCTCCATATCTGTGCAGATATAAAAAATAATTATTGTATATAACTAACTGCAATTGTTACCAGAAGTTAAACTAGAAAAATCATATTTATTTTTTATATTTTACTGATTTTAATAAAATTAGCATTTGCCTGTCTGGTAAATATGATCTGTTAACCTCAATACTGTATGAAGATAAAAATATTCCCCAAAAAATCCTTTAAAAATGACTCCATAAAAACAACAGCATTGACTCTTACAAAAATAATTTAAAGTTTTATTAGGCTTCAAATTTTCCAGGTATTAAAACATTTTAAATATGACATTGTAATAAACCAGAGAATAACTTATAGTATAGGCCTAGGGTACAAGTTTAATGCAGATGCACAATAATGTTGACAGAACAACAAAAATATAATATGATGTCTATCTGTATCTGTTCTATGATCTTGAATTTGGCACCGGCCTGTAAAAATAAAAACAAATATTACATAAACATGGGCATTCTGTGCTAATTGCTTAGTCTACAGCAGAACTTTAATTTGTAGAACTAAAAAAGTAAATCTGACAAAATAAATAACGCCTTTATTTCAACTTCAAGGTTGTGATGAATACTAAAAAAGAATTGTATTTTTAACTTCCATAAATTCTCATGTCAATGCAATTTCCATCTAGATATTAACATATTTGGCCACGTTCCTTCCTAATCAAACAGATCACTACCTGCCAATGGGATGCTTAGAACCTATACTTTAACCTCTTAAAGACTAGCAACGTACCCTGTACATCACTCGGCTTTGAATAGGGAAGTGCTATTAAATGCGCGGTCTCGCCGCCAGTGTTGAGGCCACACTATTTACGATGACAAGAAGGGAGGGTATAAAAGGGCAGTACCGCCACTTGTGGCGGGACACGTGCTATTTAAAAAAATATAACCCTTAATGAGCGGCAACATACATGGTACATCTCAGTCGTTAAAGGGTTACTATATTGAGACTTTTTTTCCTTAAGATATTTATATTTTACTTCTCTAGAAATCAATGTGCACTATTTGATACCCTATGTTGTAATTTAAATTTTTGGTTGTGTTCCTAGACTTTTGGAGATAAAAGAGGGAAAGTCACAATGTGCAGTTTATTTCCTTTTCAATTGTGTTTTTTTCCTTTTACAAAATATTAAGTAATATGCTTTCTTTCATGTAATTAGCAAGAGTCCATGAGCTAGTGACGTATGGGATATACATTCCTACCAGGAGGGGCAAAGTTTCCCAAACCTCAAAATGCCTATAAATACACCCCTCATCACACCCACAAATCAGTTTTACAAACTTTGCCTCCTATGGAGGTGGTGAAGTAAGTTTGTGCTAGATTCTACGTTGATATGCGCTCCGCAGCAGGTTGGAGCCCGGTTTTCCTCTCAGCGTGCAGTGAATGTCAGAGGGATGTGAGGAGAGTATTGCCTATTTGAATGCAATGATCTCCTTCTACGGGGTCTATTTCATAGGTTCTCTGTTATCGGTCGTAGAGATTCATCTCTTACCTCCCTTTTCAGATCGACGATATACTCTTATATATATATACCATTATCTCTGCTGATTTTCGTTTCAGTACTGGTTTGGCTTTCTACAACATGTAGATGAGTGTCCTGGGGTAAGTAAGTCTTATTTTCTGTGACACTCTAAGCTATGGTTGGGCACTTTTTTAATAAAGTTCTAAATATATGTATTCAAACATTTATTTGCCTTGACTCAGGATGTTCAACATTCCTTATTTTCAGACAGTCAGTTTCATATTTGGGATAATGCATTTGAATCAATAATTTTTTCTTACCTTAAAAATTTGACTTTTTCCCTGTGGGCTGTTAGGCTCGCGGGGGCTGAAAATGCTTCATTTTATTGCGTCATTCTTGGCGCGGACTTTTTTGGCGCAAATTTTTTTTTCTGTTTCCGGCGTCATACGAGTTTTTTTGACGTTTTTTTGCGTCAAAAGTGTCAGCATTCCGGATGTGGCGTCATTTTTGGCGCCAAAAGCATTTAGGCGCCAAATAATAAGGGCGTCTTATTTGGCGCTAAAAAAATATGGGCGTCACTTTTGTCTCCACATTATTTAAGTCTCATTATTTATTGCTTCTGGTTGCTAGAAGCTTGTTCACTGGCATTTTTTCCCATTCCTGAAACTGTCATTTAAGGAATTTGATCTATTTTGCTTTATATGTTGTTTTTTCTATTACATATTGCAAGATGTCCCACGTTGCAACTGAGTCAGAAGATACTTCAGGAAAATCGCTGCCTGGTGCTGGAGCTACCAAAGCTAAGTGTATCTGCTGTAAACTTTTGGTATCTGTTCCTCCAGCTGTTGTTTGTATTGAATGTCATGACAAACTTGTTAATGCAGATAAAATTTCCTTTAGTAAAGTTCCATTACCTGTTGCTGTTCCGTCAACATCTAATACTCAGAGTGTTCCTGATAACATAAGAGATTTTGTTTCTGAATCCATTAAGAAGGCTTTGTCTGTTATTCCTCCTTCTAGTAAACATAAAAAATCTTTTAAAACTTCTCATTGTTCAGATGAATTTTTAAATGAACATCATCATTCTGATTCTGATAATGGTTCTTCTGGTTCAGAGGATTCTGTCTCAGAGGTTGATGCTGATAAATCTTCATATTTATTTAAAATGGAATTTATTCGTTCTTTACTTAAAGAAGTTCTAATTGCTTTAGAAATTGAGGATTCTGGTCCTCTTAATACTAAATCTAAACGTTTAGATAAGGTTTTTAAATCTCCTGTAGTTATTCCAGAAGTTTTTCCTGTTCCTAGTGCTATTTCTGAAGTAATTTCCAGGGAATGGAATAATTTGGGTAATTCATTTACTCCTTCTAAACGTTTTAAGCAATTATATCCTGTGCCATCTGACAGATTAGAGTTTTGGGACAAAATCCCTAAGGTTGATGGGGCTGTCTCTACTCTTGCTAAGCGTACTACGATTCCTACGGCAGATGGTACTTCCTTTAAGGATCCTTTAGATAGGAAAATTGAATCCTTTCTAAGATAAGCTTATTTGTGTTCAGGTAATCTTCATAGACCTGCTATATCTTTGGCGGATGTTGCTGCAGCTTCAACTTTTTTGCAGCTTCAACAAGTAACAGATCATAATTCTCATAGCATTATTATTCTTCTTCAACATGCTAATAATTTTATTTGTGATGCCATCTTTGATATCATTAGGGTTGATGTCAGGTATATGTCTCTAGCTATTTTAGCTAGAAGAGCTTTATGGCTTAAAACTTGGAATGCTGATATGTCTTCTAAGTCTACTCTGCTTTCCCTTTCTTTCCAAGGTAATAAATTATTTGGTTCTCAGTTGGATTCTATTATTTCAACTGTTACTGGAGGGAAAGGAACTTTTTTACCACAGGATAAAAAATCTAAAGGTGGGGAGTGGCTAAGAGGCGACCATGATCAGTCGCATTTTATGAAGCTCCTGGGAATACTCTCTGGATTCATTAATAAAATAGGGATATAACTTTTATTCTTCTCAAATATACACAAGATCCCTGCACTGCTAGCTCTGCAGTACTGAAAGTCTCCGTGATTCCCGCATCAGTCCAACCAGGAGCTGATTTAGCCTACTAAGACATTAGGCCGTTGCCGCTAACTGAAGCCCATAAAAACCTGCATTGATCATTCAAGCCTGATGATTCTCTCTCTGGGTTCTAGGACTGTTTTATATTAATATTCATTTCTGTGGACTTGAGCCCCAGGGAGATTGTCACATTTGGACATCGCTATAGAATAACTGTAAGTTACTGGTGACGGTCTACACAATCCTATTTCTCCACATAATCTAACCCCCCCCCGGTTATCCGGGGTGGATTGCTGGCTTTGTATAGCAGGATGGAGGACTTTAGCCTTACCACAGTGGCTATATTCCGAGATCTTCTCCAAAAGATGGATACACAATTTGAAAATCTCAGGACTGAAATCAGAGAGGCCTGTTTGAAAGATGGTGCCCAGCCGTCACTCTCATCTAAGCACGCTCGCGACATAGCACCGGAGTTATTCTTCCCAACAGATTTACCCTTAGCCGCTGGTGCCGGAGAATCTAAAGAAACACCCGACTCACTTGTCTCACATGCTCCGACAGTGACATTGCAGCAAACCCTGACGCCGAACATCGCCTTACCACACAATTTTGTGCAACCTACATCAGGTCAGCCTACACCGAGTTTCCAGCGGAGTAGCTCAGTTACAGTCAGCAGCCTGAATTTTGACCCCCAGCTTCCTCGGGCCTGTTTGGGAGATGCGGCCGGCTCCTGGATGGGCGATTGGGGAAGCCACCATACTTACCTCACTGCAAAGCACTTTTATGAAGGGTTCAAGGCTCCGACATATACTCCTCCAGGACAACCTTCCACAAGAGACTGCCGTGATCCCCCCTTGAGCTCAACCAAGGATACATATGCAGAGCTGGACTTTCCATGCAGCAGCTTGGTCCTGAACAGAGCTGGTATAGGCTAGCTATAAATCTGTCTCTTTCGTTTCTTTTTTAATCTTGTCTCTCCTAAGGAAAATGTTTGCAATTGTTTGTAAGCTGCAGTTATAGTATGTGAGCTTTATATATAAGCTTTATTTACTCCCATTCCTCTTCTCTTTTAGTTTTTTCTCTCATGTTTCTCTCATTTTTCAGCACAGAATTTTATTTATATACGCTTCTGATGTAACATCTATATCACTCTGTTGAACCTTATCATATAGTGCTAGGTGACCCCTAGGGCACTGACTCGATTGAATTAAACCATAAATACACAGCAGACATAATCATAGTCTTTTGACACATAATTTAGAGTTAATCCCCCCTACTAATGACCCTCTAATAGACATTACCTTTCCCATTTACTTAGAGATGAGAGGGCTTAGAGCCCTGATTTTAATAGACTAAACCACTTTGACCTTATACATGGGCCCTAATTGTAAAATATGTGTCAGATCTTGCATATACTCCTACTGTAAGGTCTTAGGTTTATACTTGTAGATTATCCTTAGATCTGAATCTTGTTTACCCCACCTAAGGACTAACTGCCACACTTGCTTATATGCCCCAGTAGAGTCTAACATCCTCCATCTCACCTTAGTTAGCCCTTATATGCCTTTATATGCCCTACTCCTATCCAACATTCTTTATTCGACATTGATCTAGCCTTCTAGTCATTTTCTCTTTATTTTTACTTATTTTACTTTTTGTTACCCACTGCTCTTGCGAATAGGCAATCCCTCTATCAATTTATAACATATATTCTTATTACCTCCAATATACATATGTCTACTTCCAATAGATAGATACTCCATCCTGCTTATATTATATTTTATTATAAAACAATGCTTTGCTAGCACCCACAAGCCCAGTCCCCCCCCCCCTCTAACTCCACATTTGAGCGGCTCTTGACTGCTGAACCCCCCTCCCTATATCCAAACAGCTAGGCCCAAGAGTGGCCATTTCATAAGCTAATTTCCTCCTCTAGATTGTTTTACTTTTCATGGGTCCGAGAGCGATCCCCTGTCCCCAAAGAGGATGTAAATATAAGATATGCATAATAAAACTGAGGTTCAAGACACCTTTACACAGTACCCAAACATGATTCACTTTTCATACCTAATTTTGCATGTAAGTTTTATTGACTAGTGCTTACTTTTGTTTTTAGTAAGTACGTTTCTCACTGTGTTATATGGGTGATGTGACGTTTCATCTTTGTTGTTTAACATGCATAACCTCAATAAAAACATTATTTGGAAAAAAAAAATCTAAAGGTAAATTCAGGTCTAATAATCGTTTTCGTTCCTTTCGTCACAACAAGGAACAGAAACCTGATCCTTCATCCTCAGGAGCGGTATCAGTTTGGAAACCATCTCCAGTCTGGAATAAATCCAAGCCTTCTAGAAAATTAAAGCCAGCTTCTAAGTCCACATGAAGGTGCAGCCCTCATTCCAGCTCAGCTGGTAGGGGGCAGATTACGTTTTTTCTAAGAAATTTGGATCAAATCCGTTCACAATCTTTGGATTCAGAACATTGTTTCAGAAGGGTACAGAATTGGCTTCAAATTAAGACCTCCTGCAAAGAGATTTTTTCTTTCCCGTGTCCCAGTAAATCCAGCGAAGGCTCAAGCATTTCTGAAATGTGTTTCAGATCTAGAGTTGGCTGGAGTAATTATGCCAGTTCCAGTTCTGGAACAGGGGCTGGGGTTTTATTCAAATCTCTTCATTGTACCAAAGAAGGATAATTCCTTCAGACCAGTTCTGGATCTAAAAATATTGAATCGTTATGTAAGGATACCAACATTCAAAATGGTAACTGTAAGGACTATCCTGCCTTTTGTTCAGCAAGGGCATTAGATGTCTACAATAGATTTACAGGATGCATATCTGCATATTCCGATTCATCCAGATCACTTTCAGTTTCTGAGATTCTCTTTCCTAGACAAGCATTACCAGTTTGTGGCTCTACCATTTGGCCTAGCAACAGCTCCAAGAATTTTTACAAAGGTTCTCGGTGCCCTTCTGTCTGTAATCAGAGAACAGGGTATTGTGGTATTTCCTTATTTGGACGATATCTTGGTACTTGCTCAGTCTTTACATTTAGCAGAATCTCATACAAATCGACTTGTGTTGTTTCTTCAAGATCATGGTTGGAGGATCAATTTACTAAAAAGTTCATTGATTCCTCAGACAAGGGTAACCTTTTTGGGTTTCCAGATAGATTCAGTGTCCATGACTCTATCTTTGACAGACAAGAGACGTCTAAAATTGATATCAGCTTGTCGAAACCTTCAGTCACAATCATTCCCTTCGGTAGCCTTATGCATGGAAATTCTAGGTCTTATGACTGCTGCATCGGACGCGATCCCCTTTGCTCGTTTTCACATGCGACCTCTTCAGCTCTGTATGCTGAACCAATGGTGCAGGGATTACACAAAGATATCTCAATTAATATCTTTAAAACCGATTGTACGACACTCTCTGACGTTGTGGACAGATCACCATCGTTTAATTCAGGGGGCTTCTTTTGTTCTTCCGACCTGGACTGTAATTTCAACAGATGCAAGTCTTACAGGTTGGGGAGCTGTGTGGGGGTCTCTGACGGCACAAGGGGTTTGGGAATCTCAGGAGGTGAGATTACCGATCAATATTTTGGAACTCAGTGCAATTTTCAGAGCTCTTCAGTCTTGGCCTCTTCTGAAGAGAGAATCGTGTATTTGTTTTCAGACAGACAGTGTCACAACTGTAGCATACATCAATCATCAAGGAGGGACTCACAGTCCTCTAGCTATGAAAGAAGTATCTCGAATTCTGGTTTGGGCGGAATCCAGCTCCTGTCTAGTTTCTGCGGTTCATATCCCAGGTATAGACAATTGGGAAGCGGATTATCTCAGTCGCCAAACGTTGCATCCGGGCGAATGGTCTCTTCACCCAGAGGTATTTCTTCAGATTGTTCAAATGTGGGGGCTTCCAGAAATAGATCTGATGGCCTCTCATCTAAACAAGAAACTTCCCAGGTATCTGTCCAGATCCAGGGATCCTCAAGCGGAAGCAGTGGATGCATTGTCACTTCCTTGGAAGTATCATCCTGCCTATATCTTTCCGCCTCTAGTTCTTCTTCCAAGAGTGATCTCCAAAATTCTGAAGGAATGCTCGTTTGTTCTGCTGGTAGCTCCAGCATGGCCTCACAGGTTTTGGTATGCGGATCTTGTCCGGATGGCTTCTTGCCAACCGTGGACTCTTCCGTTAAGACCAGACCTTCTGTCTCAAGGTCCTTTTTTCCATCAGGATCTCAAATCCTTAAATTTAAAGGTATGGAGATTGAACGCTTGATTCTTAGTCAAAGAGGTTTCTCTGACTCTGTGATTAATACTATGTTACAGGCTCGTAAATCTGTATCTAGGGAGATATATTATAGAGTCTGGAAGACTTATATTTCTTGGTGTCTTTTTCATCATTTTTCCTGGCATTCTTTTAGAATTCCAAGAATTTTACAGTTTCTTCAGGATGGTTTGGATAAAGGTTTGTCTGCAAGTTCCTTGAAAGGACAAATCTCTGCTCTTTCTGTTCTTTTTCACAGAAAGATTGCTAATCTTCCTGATATTCATTGTTTTGTACAAGCTTTGGTGCGTATAAAACCTGTTATTAAGTCAATTTCTCCTCCTTGGAGTTTGAATTTGGTTCTGGGGGCTCTTCAAGCTCCTCCGTTTGAACCTATGCATTCATTGGACATTAAATTACTTTCTTGGAAAGTTTTGTTTCTTTTGGCCATCTCTTCTGTTAGAAGAGTTTCTGAATTATCTGCTCTTTCTTGTGAGTCTCCTTTTCTGATTTTTCATCAGGATAAGGCGGTGTTGCGAACTTCTTTTCAATTTTTACCTAAGGTTTTGAATTCTAACAACATTAGTAGAGAAATTGTGGTTCCTTCATTATGTCCTAATCCTAAGAATTCTAAGGAGAAATCATTGCATTCTTTGGATGTAGTTAGAGCTTTGAAATATTATGTTGAAGCTACTAAGACTTTCCGAAAGACTTCTAGTCTATTTGTTATCTTTTCCGGTTCTAGGAAAGGTCAGAAGGCCTCTGCCATTTCTTTGGCATCCTGGTTGAAATCTTTAATTCATCATGCTTATGTCGAGTCGGGTAAAACTCCGCCTCAAAGGATTACAGCTCATTCTACTAGGTCAGTTTCTACTTCCTGGGCGTTTAGGAATGAAGCTTCGGTTGATCAGATTTGCAAAGCAGCAACTTGGTCCTCTTTGCATACTTTTACTAAATTCTACCATTTTGATGTGTTTACTTCTTCTGAAGCAGTTTTTGGTAGAAAAGTACTTCAGGCAGCTGTTTCAGTTTGAATCTTCTGCTTATGTTTTCATTTAAACTTTATTTTGGGTGTGGATTATTTTCAGCAGGAATTGGCTGTCTTTATTTTATCCCTCCCTCTCTAGTGACTCTTGCGTGTGAAGATCCACATCTTGGGTAGTCATTATCCCATACGTCACTAGCTCATGGACTCTTGCTAATTACATGAAAGAAAACATAATTTATGTAAGAACTTACCTGATAAATTAATTTCTTTCATATTAGCAAGAGTCCATGAGGCCCACCCTTTTTTGTGGTGGTTATGATTTTTTTGTATAAAGCAAAATTATTCCAATTCCTTATTTTTTATGCTTTCGCACTTTTTTCTTATCACCCCACTTCTTGGCTATTCATTAAACTGATTTGTGGGTGTGGTGAGGGGTGTATTTATAGGCATTTTGAGGTTTGGGAAACTTTGCCCCTCCTGGTAGGAATGTATATCCCATACGTCACTAGCTCATGGACTCTTGCTAATTACATGAAAGAAATTAATTTATCAGGTAAGTTCTTACATAAATTATGTTATCTAGATGTGTAATATTCTAAATCTTCATATCCCCACTTCCCTTCCCAAAGGAAAATGATATAGCAGAGTAGCATTTAGTAAGACAGTATTCTATTTACTTCTGTGATACTCCCATGCTATGTGAGGTGCTGCACTGCTTGCTTATTTAAAGGGACATTAAACACTAAGAGCCAGATTACAAGTGAAGTGCTAAATATTGCTTGCGTGCAAGCAATATTAGTGCTCCATTGAGTAATACCAGCGCCCGCTAATATTAGCTGGTATTACAACTCAAGTGTAAAATTACGCAAGCTCAGAATCTAAGTGCAGTGAAGGGGGTAAGTAGCTCAGCGATGCAGCAAATATAACACCCAACTCCGACCAACTTTACCCCCAAAATACTACCTAGTGCAAATATTTTATTAAAACATAAAAATAATACAATTTGTATTTTTTTTATAAAATACACTACACTGTATTTTGGGGGAATTTGGGGCATATTTATAAAATTGACCAGAGATCTGATCACTGGTTAATTTTATAAGCGCTAGTTGTTACCACAAGCATATAGTAGCAATAACCAGACACTTCTAATGGCTGGTTATTTATTACGTGCCTGCAAAAGGGCACATTTGTCCACTTGCGGGCGCGCAATAAATTAGCGCTCCACTTATAATCTAGCCCTAAATAAATGCTAGATAGAATGAAGCATTGAAAGAAAAGGTTAGTCTGTGAATAACATGTAGATGTATTTTTTAAAGTTATATTTGTTGTTTAAACATTAACAAACTAAGTGTAAAGTTTTAATGTCTATAAAACAATGGGATCTTACTTAGGTTACATTATCTGCTGTGGCCAATTAGGGACAGTTATAAATTTATCACTAGAGTGTGCAGCCAATGGCTGTGTGGAATATAACAGTGTTCTGCACTTCCATTTCTAACAGGAGCTGAACTTCAGAATAGAATTACAGGAAAAGGGGACAAAATAAATAATGAAAGTATATATATATATATATATATATATATATATATATATACACACACACACACAGTTTATCATTTTATATTACCATCTCAAGGTGTTTATTGTCCCTTTAAAAGGGCCTTAATAGTAAAAAAAAATGACATCCTTTAATGTAAATTTAAGACTATTGACCCAGCACTACTGCGAGATTAACCCACACAAAGGCTTTAAACACACAATGGAAGTACTGATTGGTACCTGCAGAGCACTGCTGGTCCAGAGCAAAAACTGCCAACTGCTGCTTATCTAATCAGAAATACTAGGATCAGCAGTGCTCTGTGGTTCCAAGCGGTACTTCTACTGTGTGTTTAATCCCTTTGTGGGTTAGTGCAGGGTTGATGGTCTTAAAATGAATTAAAACAAATTAGAGCATGCATTTTTTTTTTACTAATATGCTCTTTTAAAGAAATATATATTGTTTTATCTTAAGTTGCATGTTGCTGAAGCACTGAAAATTGTAAAGGGAGTTTCATTTATTGTTCCTGTGATAGGAGCATTCCTTTGTTTGAAGAATGTTTCTTTTTAGACAAGATTTATAATTCATTAACATTTTAATTGCTATTAGTTGATAGTGCAATAAAAATCCTGTTACAAAGAAGCACCACTATCAAAATGGAACATTCCTTTCAAAGGGTCAGCTCAATCCAAGCACAGAGAAAACTCCAACATGGCTGCTCTATTTATGATCATGGGAGGATCAGAGAAGTGAGTAAATTACTCCCCTGCTGTATCACATCCTTATAAGCATGTTGTATAAACAGAAACAAACACTCCCCTGCTGTATCACATCCATATAAACATGTTGTATAAACAGAAACAAACACTCCCCTGCTGTATCACATCCATATAAGCATGTTGTATAAACAGAAATAAAACACTCCCCTGCTGTATCACATCCATATAAGCATGTTGTATAAACAGAAACAAACACTCCCCTGCTGTATCACATCCATATAAGCATGTTGTATAAACAGAAATAAAACACTCCCCTGCTGTATCACATCCATATAAGCATGTTGTATAAACAGAAATAAAACACTCCCCTGCTGTATCACATCCATATAAGCATGTTGTATAAACAGAAATAAAACACTCTCCTGCTGTATCACTTCCATATAAGCATGTTGTATAAACAGAAACAAACACTCCCCTGCTGTATCACATCCATATAAGCATGTTGTATAGACAGAAACAAACACTCCCCTGCTGTATCACATCCCTATAAGCATGTTGTATAAACAGAAATAAAACACTCCCCTGCTGTATCACATCCATATAAGCATGTTGTATAAACAGAAATAAAACACTCCCCTGCTGTATCACATCCATATAAGCATGTTGTATAAACAGAAATAAAACACTCCCCTGCTGTATCACTTCCATATAAGCATGTTGTATAAACAGAAACAAACACTCCCCTGCTGTATCACATCCATATAAACATGTTGTATAGACAGAAACAAACACTCCCCTGCTGTATCACATCCATATAAGCATGTTGTATAAAAAAAACAAAAACAAAAAACAATTATAAAAGAAATGACTCAGTGGGGTGATTTAAACAAGAAAAAACATAACTGCTTACCTGTGACCACAAACAATTCTTGTGTGGGATTGGCAATCCCCTATGCATCTTCTCATTTTATGGTCAGTAATGTCTTTATAGACCCTTTGACATGTTTCTGTAATAGAAAACAACATCAAATAAATGAGTATAAAGTTAGATATGCAAAATAATTAGATAAAGTCTGTTCAGCAATAGTCTGTCCCGTTACATGGGCATAATACACTTTGTGATTATAACATGAATTATTTAATTATAAATAATAAAACAACTTTGCATTATACTTTCATTATTTTGCCCGCTTTGCCTGTAATGTAATGGTCTATGCAAAAGTTTTCCAGTGGCCAAATTTCACCACCATTTTCCTTATTTGGAGGAGCTAATCCTGATGTACTTCATGTGACAGTCACTCTAGTCACATCATACTGTCAGTAGGCTTTTCCTCATTTTATGTATGTTATCACAAAGTCACATCATACTGTCAGTATGCCTTTCCTTGTTTTGTTAGCACAAAGTCCATGCTAAAGCCAATTAGAAAGATATACAGACTATTGTTAATCATTTGAGGTCTGAAGCCTGCATTACCAATTTTCAGCATAGTAAAAGCCCATATTATTCAGAGTTAAAGGGACATGAAACCCAATTTTTTTTTCTTTCGTTATTTAGAAAGAGCATGTCATTTTAAACCACTTTCGAATTGACTTATTTTACCTAATTTGCTTCATTTTCTTGATATCACTTGCTGAAAAGCATATCTAGATATGCTCAGTAGCTGCTGATTGGTTGCTGCACATAGAGGCCTTGTGTGATTAGCTCATACATGTGCATTGCTATTTCTTCAACAAAGGCTATCTAAAGAATTGAGCAAATTAGATAATAGAAGTAAATTGGAAAGTTGTTTAAAATTGCATGCCCTATCTGAATCATGAAAGTTTAATTTCGAATAGATTGTCCCTTTAAAGGGACATGAAACCCATCATTTTTCTTTCATAATTAAAATAGAGCAGGATTCTTCAAACCATGGGTCGGGACCAATGTTCCCTCTAATTTTTTTCCCTCTAATGTTCCCTTTAATTTTTTTATTGTTATTTCTATTCTAACCTTCTGCCCTGAGATACCTGCGCTCAGGGGCGGATTGAGACCAACCAGGGCCCCCGGGCAAAAGTGTGACAGGGCCCCCCCCCATCCCCTCTTTGCTCTACCTACCTAACTCCTCTGCCCCTTCTTCACCCTATTGCCCCTCCCATGTCATCTGTGTGCGTGTGACAGAGAGAGTGTGTGTGTCTGTGTGTGAGAGACAAAGAGAGTGTGTGTGTGTGTGGCAGAGAGAGTGTGTGTGTCTGTGTGTGTGAGAGAGACAAAGAGAGAGTAAGTGTGTGTGTGTGAGAGAGACAAAGAGAGAGTAAGTGTGTGTGTGGATGACAGAGAGAGAGAGTAAGTTGGTGTGTGCATGGCAGAGAGAGAGAAAGTGTGTTTGTCAGTGTGTGACAGAGAGAGAGAGAGAGAGAGAGTGTCTATGTGTGTGACAGAGAGAGAGAATAAGTGTGTGTGTACATGACAGAGAGAAAGTGTGTGTGACAGAGAGAGAGTGTGTATGACAGAAAAAGAGTGTGTGTGTAAGAGACAGAGAGAAAGTGTGTGTGTGTGACAGAGAGAATGTTTGTGTGTTTGTGTGTATGTGACAGAGAGAGTGTGTATGTGTGTGAAAGAGAGAGTGTGTGTGTCTGTGTGTGTGAGAGAGACAAAGAGTAAGTGTGTGTGTGTGTGAGAGAGACAAAGAGAGAGTAAGTGTGTGTGTGAGAGAGAGAGACAAAGAGAGAGTAAGTGTGTGTGTGGTTGACAGAGAGAGAGAGTAAGTTGGTGTGTGCATGGCAGAGAGAGAGAAAGTGTGTTTGTCAGTGTGTGACAGAGAGAGAGAGAGAGAGTGTGTGTCTATGTGTGTGACAGAGAGAGAGAATACGTGTGTGTGTACATGACAGAGAGAGAAAGTGTGTGTGACAGAGAGAGAGTGTGTATGACAGAAAAAGAGTGTGTGTAAGAGACAGAGAAAGTGTGTGTGTGACAGAGAGAATGTTTGTGTGTTTGTGTGTATGTGACAGAGAGAGTGTGTATGTGTGTGAAAGAGAGAGTGTGCATGTGTACGTGACAAAGAAAGTGTGTGTGAAATGTGTGTATGTGAGTGCGAGAGAGAGACAGTGAGACAGTGTGTGTGTATGTGATAGAGAGAGAAAATGTGTGTGTGTGACAGAGAGAGTGTATGTGTGTGTGAGAGACAGAGTATGTGTTTGTGTGTACGTGACAAGAGAGTGAATGTATGTGTGTGTGACAGAGAGTGTGTGTACGTGAAAGAGAGAGTAGGTGTGTGTGTTTGTGACAGAAAGAGAGAGTGTGTGTGTGTGTCAGAGATCTAGAATGTAGTAGGCATTACATTTATTTTTTACGTTATATTCATGGCTGGAAATTTCCAATTTCCACTAGTCCCATGTTTATAAAAAATTAGAGATGGGAGACATATACACATACACACAAAAGCACACACAGATATACAGTGATACTCTGAAACACACACTTCTACACACCCACTCATACACACACATACACACAGATATACAGTGATACTCTCATACACACACTCATACAGACACAGATATACACTAATACACACATTCACTCATACAGACACAGATATACACTGATACATACACTCATATGTATGTATCAGTGTATCAGTGTGCACTCTGTGCACTGATTGGCCCCTGAATGCCAAATGCTCTGAAGCCTGCAAGGGTATAATGTGATGACATTTTGGAACTACTTAAAATGTGTTGCAATTCAATAAATATATATTTATTTATGCAGAACACATTTTATTTAGAAAACAGTTATAAATTATCATATGTGTGCCAAACTTAATCTAAATAAAATGTGCTGCATAATAAATATTTTAAGATTGAAAAGGGGGCAAAATAAATTATGGAAATACATTTTATTTTTTGTGTTTTATTAAGCATTAGTAAACGTGTTATGGAGAATTCTAGTTTGTGCTCTATTTCCCTTTAATATATATTTCAGTTGTTTGTCTGCACCTAAAGACCTCAGAGGGGACTGTACTATTATGCAATTATATAGAGTAATGTAATGCTACCACATATTGGGCCAGATTACAAGTGGTGCGTTAAATATTTATTTTGTTCGCTCGTAAACACAGCTGAAAGTAAACTTTTAACATGGGCAGGTTAGCGCTTGTATTACATGTTGAAAGTAAATCATTTGAACATGAGTAAAACCTGATGCATGCTAACTTCAGGACTTTGAATATTATGATCCCCTTAACTTCTTCTCCATATAGTTTTCAATAGAGCGCGCTTTTAAAAAAATACTTATTGTTTGCGCACTAACCCAACACTGTGTAAGACCTACAGCGTTATAGCTGAAGTAAGTTAAAGCACCTTTTCATATACCATATACCTTTTAACCCTTATAAAAAAAAATTGTAGTAATATTTCAATTAATCATTTTATTAGGTAGTGTATATATGGGTGTAACACTTTATTTTAATGTACTTATGTTGTATTTGGTGCACATTTTTTTTAAAAACCCTAACAGTTTGCGCTAGGGGGGGCGATTGACTAATGTGCGGGCGGACATGATCCGCTGTAGCAGATCATGTCCGCCGCACATCAATAAATGCTGACAACATACGCTGTCAGCATTTATCATTGCACAAGCATTTATAGTGAAATGCTTGTGCAATGCCACCCCCTGCACATTCGCGGCCGCTAGCAGGGGGTGTCAATCATCCCGATCATATCCAATTGGGCTGATTGCTGTCTGCCACCTCAGAGGTGGCAGATGAGTTAAGGAGCAGCGGTCATAAGACCACTGCTTCTTAACTCCTGTTTATAGCGAGCCCAAAGGCTCGCGCGGAAACAGATGCATACAGGTGTTGATAAATCGACCCCTAGAGCTTCACTCGCACAAACTTGACAAATTCAGTGCATTTGCATGCATAGGTGTCTGCTCCCCACCCTGATCCCTGACTATAATAGTCCAGACTGGACTGGAGTCCAGATAAGTCAAAAAGAGAAGTGACCTTTTATTACGATGTGTTTTATTAAAGTGAAAGTAATATTGTTAAACAGAGTTGTCTTATCGGATGACAAAAAAAACCTGCCAGCATAGAGATAGAAGAAATTCAGAAAAAAATATTGACAATGATTCCCTTGAATATATTTTAGTTTCTAATTCAGAATGCGGAGGATTATGGCCTTTTGTTACATAATAAATATTTAGTTTGCAGCTTTTCATAAGGTAAATAGTAAAATTCAGTTTCATTATATATTATCTTATATAATATATTTTAATATATGTTGAAATAATTCCTAAAGGTGCTAAAAGTGACATAGCTAGTATAAAAAGATGAGTCAAAGAAATTATTACTTGCACGGTATGACTTCAATGTAAGTATAATCAATGCAAAGTATCTTCAAGTCAATAAATATGTAAAATCAAGGAATAGTGAATTTTTAGATACCAAAATTAAAATTATGTAGGGGAAACATAAAGGGCAAGATTAAGGGACATATTTATCAATGTGCGAGCGGACATAATATGAGGTAGCGTATCATGTCAGCCACACATCAATAAATGCCGACAACATATGCTGTCGGCATTTGTCATTGCTTCAGCAGTTCTTGTGAACTGCTGGTGCAATGCCGCCCCCTGCAAATTGGCCGCTAGCAGGGGGTGTCAATCAACCCGATCATATTCGATCGGGTTGATTTCTGTCCTCCGCCTCAGACCAGGCGGACAAGTTATGGAGCAGACGGACAAGTTATGGAGCAACGGAGCTTGATATATATGCCCCTAAGAGTGGAGCACAATTTTGCACTCCTGTGAGCGTGTTATCTGCACTCAATTTTTTACTATTGTGCACCCAGTTGTGCACTTATTACAGGTTGGAAGTAACAATTTTGCTCTCTCGTTGTTGCATCCTTGTGCAGAAAAAAAGGCTATGCGAATTTGAGAGCATAGGATCGTATTCCTCCTAGGCTTTAATGGAGCCTTATTTTGAACAAGAACAAAAAAATAACAGCTGTCATGTGTGTTTTCATATATTGGCACTCTTTTAACTTTGCAATGCAATATTTTTATGCAATAGTTTCTATCAGACAGTGTCAATATGAATGTAACTGCACTGTTACATATGTTTTTGATGTGTATCGGGCAACTATTTAGTCGAGTGTAACAGTTAACCAGAGCTATGAAGTCACATTAATCCAAAAAACCTAAATCATGATTGCACTCTTGCGTTCGCATTCACTTTCAATTTGCAAAATTAATGGTCTTATCTGTATGCCCAAAAGGGAGCAAACTTGCACATTAATTCATACGCAAAAAATAGTGTGCCACTTGTAATCTGGCAGAAAATTTGCAGCTAATTTGTAAAGAAAATCTATTCTAAAGACTTTTTATGCAGACTTGCAATAAATGTGCTGCAAACTTTTGAAGCTTGGCAAGTCTAGCAAGAGTTTAGCAATTCCTTTGCAATTTTAACAGAAAAAAAAAGCACAAGCTATACACAATTGTGGCAAACTTGCAGCAAATTTACAAAGCACGTCTATTCTGAAGACTTTCTACGCAGACTTGCAATAAATGTGCTGCAAACTTTTGAAGCTTGGCAAGTCTAGGAAGAATTTAGCAATTCCTTTGCAATTTTAACAGAAAAAAACCCCACATGCTATATACAATTGTGGCAAACTTTCAGCAAATTTACAACGCAAGTCTATTCTGAAGACTTTCTACACAGACTTGCAACAAATGTGCAGCAAACTTTTGAAGCTTGGCAAGTCTAGCAAGAGTTTAGCAATATATTTGCAATTTTTACAGACAAAAAAACAAATGCTATACACAATTGTGGCATACTTGCTGCAAATTTACAAAGCAAGTCAATTCCAGAGACTTTCAATAAAGACTTGCAACAATTGTACAGCAAACTTTTGAAGCTTGGCAAGTCCAGCAAGAGTTTAACAATTCATTTTCAAACTTGCAGCAAAAATACATGCTATCTGGTATAGTCCTCAGATATTTAGGGCATCTTTTGTTTGTTTTTTCTCTCCTGTCTGATCCAATAAAAAATATATATATATATAAAATTAAGATTTCCTTTTGTTAAAAACAATTATATAGTGCACAATAGCGTTATTGCTAGATGACATTCTTTTTACTTGTGCCCCAAGAATGTATCCAGGCGCATAATAACAGGTATTCGACGATACCTTTTTGGGGCGCAAGCAAAAAATTAAAAGTCATGTGGCAATCATTGCGCACTGTATAATTATCTTTCATTTTCGAGAACACAAATTAGCAATATTTGATGAAAGTGCATTGTTTTTGGACCCTTTCTTGGGGCATAATAACAGTATACGATACCTTTTTTTAAAAAGAAAATATATATATATAAATTTTAAAATGGGAAAAGCACAGACTAATTAAAAAAGGTATTGGTTAAAACTAGAATAAAATATACTAACATGAGAAATATCTAGCAACAAGGCTATTCCGAACTTCGACTCCACCAGAAGTGGAATCTCTTGAAGCATCAAGATCTTCATTGTTTTCATTATTACTGAGGACAGTGACATCCACATCTCCATCTTGCAGGGCTATGTTGTGCAAAATGCAGCACACCAAAATGATATCTGATACCTTGCACGGGTCATATTGCAGCACTCCACCGGATCTATCTAGACACCTAAATCTAGTTTTTAATAAACCATAGGTGCGCTCAATGGCTGACCGAGTGCTCCGATGAGCATCATTATATTTTTTCTGAGCGTCGGTTCTTGGATTTGTGAATGGCGTCATGAGCCAGTGCCGACAAGGATATCCACTGTCTCCTAACAAAGAAAAAGATTGTAAATAAATTAGAAAACATTTACAATAAAATAAAAAAAGTCAAAAATAAAATGTGAAATAGACTATCAAATAAAGGAATAATATACATAATTACCTAATAGCCATCCATCAGGCATCTCTGCCGACTCAAACATCCGATAAAGTGCCGACTGTTGAAGAATATAATAGTCATGACATGACCCAGGAAAATTTGAGCGGACACTCATTATTTTGAGCTTTGCATCAGAAACCATTTGTACATTTAAGGAATGGTTATGTTTCCAATTTCTAAACTGCTCTTCTTTGTGTTGCGGAGGTCTCAATTGGATGTGTGTACAATCAATAGCCCCTAAGACATTGGGCATACCAGCAACTTTAAAAAAATTAGTTTTCAAACTTTGCCAACCTTCAGCATTATTAGAGAAATGAATAAATAATTTTAAATGCTTCAAAATAGCTTTGAGCACATGTGTCAGATGCCTTGAAAAAGAAGGTTGACTGAGGCCCACAACTATACTACTGACAGATTGGAAAGACCCCAGTGACGTGCAGTAATAGGAGGCCGGGGAGGCAGCGCCTCCCCTGTCCAATCAGGGAAAAAAAAGATTTCCAATAATATTTATTAAAAAAAAAAAAGTTTTTTATTGTATTTATTTTTTGGGCACCCCCCAAGTGTACCCCCCCACCCCCCATGGCGATTGCTCATTACCCACATCATTTATTTGTGTATTTATTTCTTATTTGTGTACTACAGTACTGCGCTTGCGCTGCCAATTCATTATCCATTGTTGCGCAATTAGGAGGCAGTGAGCCGGTCCGCTGCCCTCCATTAATTGCGCAACATGGATCTACATAACAATAGACTGCTCACTTAGAGCTGCGCCACCTACTGGTGACTCTCTGGGGCCAACTCTTACCCTGACATAAATGGAGCAGGTTACCAGCATAAATAAATGCAATAATGAGAGCAGTCAGTTTGATAGTTTGGTGTTATGCAGATATACTAGAATATTTATAGGACAGTTCAAAGCCCATATCAAATTAAAAAAAAGAAAGTGAAAGTATTTAATTATAAGGATTAAGGACTGTATAAAGTACTGTAAATGTGATCAGAATTTCTGGGAAAGTTATTTAAAAAATTCTGGGAAAGTTATTTAAAAAAATGTGTCTCTCCCCTCCCTCCATTGTGTCTCTCTCCCCCTCCCTCCATTGTGTCTCTCTCCCCCTCCCTCCATTGTGTCTCTCTCCCCCTCCCTCCATTGTGTCTCTCTCCCACTCCCTCCATTGTGTCTCTCTCCCCCTTCCTCCCCTGTGTCTCTCTCCCCCTCCCTCCCCTGTGTCTCTCTTCCCCTCCCTCCCCTGTGTCTCTCCCCCCCTCCCTCCCCTGTGTCTCTCCCCCCTCCCTCCCCTGTGTCTCTCCCCCCTCCCTCCCCTGTGTCTCTCCCTCCCCTGTGTCTCTCCCTCCCCTGTGTCTCTCCCTCCCTTGTGTCTCTCCCTCCCCTGTGTCTCTCCCTCCCCTGTGTCTCTCCCTCCCCTGTGTCTTTCCCTCCCCTGTGTCTCCCCCCCTGTGTCTCTCCCCCTCCCTCCCCTGTTTATCTCCCCCTCCCTCCCCTGTTTCTTTCCCCCTCCCTCCCCTGTTTCTCTCCCCCTCCCCTGTTTCTCTCCCCCTCCCCTGTCTCTCTCTCTCCCACTCCCCTGTCTCTCTCTCTCTCTCCCACTCCCCTGTCCCTCTATCTCTCCAACTCCCCTGTCCCTCTCTCTCCCACTCCCCTGTCCCTCTCTCTCCCCCTCCCCTGTCCCTCTCTCTCCCCCTTCCCTTTCTGTCCCTCTCTCTTCCCTCTCTCTATCTCTCTCTCTCCCCTCTCTCTCTCTCTCTCTCTCCCCTCTGTCTCTCTCTCTCTCTCTCTCTCTCCCCTCTGTCTCTCTCTCTCTCTCCCCTCTCTCTCTCTCTCTCTCTCTCTCTCTCTCTCTCTCTCTCCCCTCTGTCTCTCTCTCTCCCCTCTGTCTCTCTCTCTCCTTTCTCTCTCTCTCTCCCCTCTGTCTCTCTCTGTCCCCTCTGTCTCTCTCTCCCCCCCTCTGTCTCTCTTTCTCTCCCCTCTGTCTCTCTCTCTCTCCCCCTCTGTCTCTCTCTCTCTCCCCTCTGTCTCTCTCCCCTCTGTCTCTCTCTCTCTCTCCCCTCTGTCTCTCTCTCTCCCCTCTGTCTCTCTCTGTCCCTTCTGTCTCTCTCTGTCCCCTCTGTCTCTCTCTCTCTCTCCCCTCTGTCTCTCTCTGTCCCCTCTCTCTCTCTCTCTCTCTCTCTCCCCTCTGTCTCTCTCTCTCTCCCTGTCTCTCTCTCTCTGTCTCTCTTAGGGTTTATTTTATAGGTAAGTATTTAGTTTTAAAAGGAATAATTTAGTTAATGATAGTAATTTTATTTAGATTTATTTTAATTATATTTAGGTTAGGGGGGTTAGGGTTAGACTTAGGTTTAGGGGTTAATACATTTAGAATAGTGGTTTGGACGTTGGGGACGGCAGATTAAGGGTTATTAAGTGTAGGTAGGTTAAGGAGACATTGGGGCGGCAGATTTGGGGTTTAATAAATATAATGTAGGTGTCGGCGATGTTGGGGGCAGCAGATTAGGGGTTATTAAATATAATGTAGGTGGCGGCGATGTTGGGGGCAGCAGATTAGGGGTTAATAAATATAATGTAGGTGGCGGCGATGTCCGGAGCGGCAGATTAGGGGTTAATAAGTATAATGTAGGTGTCTGCACTGTTGGGGGCGGCAGATTAGGGGTTAATAAGTGTAAGATTAGGGTTGTTTAGACTTGGGGTTCATGTTAGGGTGTTAGGTGTAAATATAACTTTAGTTTCCCCATCGGAATCAATGGGGCTGCCTTACGACCAGCTCACCCCTGATTCAAGCAGCGCTGGTATTGGAGTGTGGTATGGAGCTCAATTTTGCTCTACGCTCACTTCTTGCCTGTTAACGCCGGGTTTGTAAAAACCTGTAATACCAGCACTGTAGGTAAGTGAGTGGTGAGAATAAACTGCACGTTAGCACCGCACAGCTCATAACGCAAAACTCGTAATCTGGCCGTTTGTTATTTTTATAAGGTTAGGTTTTTGGTTTTCAGTAATCTTAGGGTTGTTTTATTCTCTGCAAGGGTATTTTTTTTATATTTTCTGTAATCTTAGTTTTGTTTTTTCAGTAATCTTAGGGTTTTTTATTTTATGAAATGTTTGGGTTTTTTGTAATGCAGGTTTTTTTTGTTTGTAATTTTTGAATGCTTTTTAGGTAGTTAGTATATTTTTAATTTTATTTCAGTGTATTTTAATTGGGGTTAAGTTAGGGGGTGTCAGGTTACGGGGCTTTGTTTTTAGTTTAATGCTTTGTGCTGTGGGGGTAAGAGGATTAGGGGTTAATAGGTTAATTGGGTGTTTGCATTGTGGGGGCTGGCAGATTAGGGGCTAATAGGTTAATTGGGTGTTTGCATTGTGGGGGGGTTGGCGGATTAGGGGTTAACAAGTTAATTAGGTGTTTGCGATGTCGGGGGATGGCGGTTTAGGGGTTTATATGTTTTATTAGTGATTGCGATGTATGCGGATGGCGGTTTAGGGGTTAATTAATTTTATTAGTGATTGCGATGTATGGGGATGGCAGTTTAGGGGTTAATATGTTTATTTAGTATTTGTGATGTGGGGGATGGTTTTAAATGGTGTTTTAACATTTGGGTTAAAAAAAATTCCGGTTTAGATTTTTACGTGTGACTTCAACATTTTTTTTTTTATGTTTATGTTACGCGTGCAATATGATATACTGGTGTAAGATACTTTGGAACATAAAAGGGCCATAAAGATCACATTCTGGGGGTTGGGGTCCATATTGCTATGCTGAATGTTAAATATTACATTTCCCAACATCCCTGTCTCTCACTGCTGATATATATATAAAAAATGGCCATTTTCAAGCATCTTGACATGGACTTCAACCCCATTAGACTGCCACATTCAACTCTCTGTCCCTATACTACTAACTCCTTAAGGTGCTACACTGTTCCTGTTACCTACTCACCCACTCTGCACACATTCAGGGAGGGGTTTCTATAAGAAACACCACATTTTGACCCAACAGCCACTTTATCTACAGTGGAGGGTTATAATGGGAGTCACACATATATTGCAGCACTGAGGCTGAGCCAGTCAAGAATGCAGGACAGCTAACCGGCCAATTATCCCTAGTAAACTAACTGGTATTTATAGTTCTCAATCCAGGTCATTTTTAACTTAGGGAGGCTTCAAACAGTTTTCTTTCACCCCTATATCAGAGCAACATTAAACTTGTTGAACTGGTCATTTTCATCTGAGACAACAGACAGTAAAAGATGTTTTGTGATCCAGAAGTTTAAATATTATATCTCCCAGCATGCCTTTCTCCAGAACTGCCAACTAATTTGCATAGTCGGTAAAGTCAGACAAAGTTACATTACAGCAAGTGAATAGTAATATGTTACAGTGGTTTTCCATGTATCTGCAATTGCAGTCTAAAAATATTGTCTTGTTTCATGAGAAGACATAGGAACAGCAATGATTTAAGACTAAACAGACTAAGAATGGAAAAAAGGCAATTGTTTCAAACAATAATAGATCTTACTTCTAATTAAGAGGCTTAATCTTTATAAAATAGATTTTATTTCTGGTAGTGCATTATTTTGCTTGGGGGGGGTGATCATAAAGTTGCTGAGATAGAAAGGTTTACATTTGAAATAAAAAGCCACATAAACAAAACCATCTGTACAGATGTGTAATTAGGCCATGTGAGAACAGACCTGCCATGTTTGTTTAGGGAAATGCCCTTTTATACCATTTCTATAAGAGATTATTATCTTGTTACTTCTTTAACATACCATATTCATCACAGTCACATTTATTTAGCCTTGTACTAATGAGTTTGTATACAGGGCATGTACCTTTATCCAAGGGCCCCATCACCAGAATAGCTGTCTGTCGCCCCTCATCTAATAATTGATCTTCTAGTTAAGGGGCTTTTCAAGTGTTTTGCCTTTTCTGTTGATGTGCTGCCCTAGGCACTGCTAATATATTGAGACTTTCCATGTATTGTTTTTTTTCTGTAGTTATACAGCTCTAGGCACTAGTAATTTGTTCAGACGTTGTAGGTTATTGGTGTTTAAGGCACTGGTAATATTTTTGTGGAACTTCAGCCAATGTGTTGTGTGCCAGATGAAGAAATAACAGAGACCAGACCAAATATCCAAACAATGGCTAACCCTTCACAGGCTGATCTCTAATTCACTGCTAGCAGAACTTCCCTTACAGACAAAGGGAAAGTGAAGCTCTTGCTAAGTGTAACAGCTAATATAATCGGAACATTCCTAGATAGGAGAAATAGATCTGATAAGTCATTATTAATCACACCACCCAGCTCCTCCAATAGCAGGTGCAATGGGAAGGGGAGCAAACAATCACAATAACGCTAGTGTCATTATTGGCACCTCACTTGTAATCCTGCTCTTATTTGCACATTTCTTTCATGTTGGTTGAGTTGTTAGGCAAAATACAGACAAATAAGAGTTTTATTTCTCTTAGAAAAACTAAGGCCTAGATTTGGAGTTTTGTCGGTAACGACCCGAAAAACTAACGCCGGCTTTTTTCTGGCCGCACCATAAAAATAACTCTGGTATCGAGAGTCCACATAAAGGCTGCGTTAGGCTCCAAAAAAGGAGCGTAGAGCATTTTTAACGCAGCTTCAACTCTCGATACCAGAGTTGCTTACGGACGCGGCCAGCCTCAAAAACGATTCTCCCATAGGAAACAATGGGGCTGTTTGAGCTGAAAAAAAACCAAACACCTGCAAAAAAGCCGCGTTCAGCTCCTAACGCAGCCCCATTGTTTGCTATGCGGTAACCCTTCCTACGTCTGCACCTAACACTCTAACATGTACCCCGAGTCTAAACATCCCTAACCTTACACTTATTAAGCCCTAATCTGCCGCCCCCGCTATCGCTGACCTCTGCATATTATTATTAACCCCTAATCTGCCGCTCCGTAAACCGCCGCTACTTACATTATCCCTATGTACCCCTAATCTGGTTCCCTAACATCGCCGACCCCTATATTATATTTATTAACCCCTAATCTGCCCCCCTCAACGTCGCCTCCTCCTACCTACAATAATTAACCCCTAATCTGCCGACCGCAAAGCGCCGCCACCTACGTTATCCTTATGTACCCCTAATCTGCTGCCCCTAACACCGCCGACCCCTATATTATATTTATTAACCCCTAATCTGCCCCCCACAACGTCGCCTCCACCTGCCTACACTTCTTAACCCCTAATCTGCCGACCGGACCTGAGCGCTACTATAATAAAGTTATTAACCCCTAATCCGCCTCACTAACCCTATCATAAATAGTATTAACCCCTAATCTGCCCTCCCTAACATCGCCGACACCTAACTTCAATTATTAACCCCTAATCTGCCGACCGAATCTCGCCGCTATACTAATAAATGTATTAACCCCTAAAGCTAAGTCTAACCCTAATACTAACACCCCCCAAAGTTAAATATAATTTAAATCTAACGAAATTAATTATCTCTTATTAAATAAATTATTCCTATTTAAAGCTAAATACTTACCTGTAAAATAAATCCTAATATAGCTACAATATAAATTATAATTATATTATAGCTATTTTAGGATTTATATTTATTTTACAGGTAACTTTGTATTTATTTTAACCAGGTACAATAGCTATTAAATAGTTAAGAACTATTTAATAGCTAAAATAGTTAAAATAATTACAAATTTACCTGTAAAAGTAATCCTTACCTAAGTTACAAATAAACCTAACACTAGACTATCAATAAATTAATTAAATAAACTACCTACAATTACTTACAATTAACCTAACACTACACTATCAATAAATTAATTAAATACAATTGCTACAAAGAAATACAATTAAATAAACTAGCTAAAATACAAAAAATAAAAAAGAACTAAGTTACAAAAAATAAAAAAATATTTACAAACATTAGAAATATATTTCAACAATTTTAAACTAATTACACCTACTCTAAGCCCACTAATAAAATAACAAAGCCCCCAAAATAAAAAAAATGCCCTACCCTATTCTAAATTACTAAAGTTCAAAGCTCTTTTGCCTTACCAGCCCTGAACAGGTCCCTTTGCGGGGCATGCCCCAAGAAGTTCAGCTCTTTTGCCTGTAAAAGAAAAAATACAATACCCCCCCCCCCCCCAAAATTACAACCCACCACCCACATACCCCTAATCTAACCCAAACCCCCCTTAAATAAACCTAACACTAAGCCCCTGAAGATCATCCTACCTTGTCTTCACCATACCAGGTTCACCGATCGGTCCAGAAGAGCTCCTCTGATGTCCTGATCCAAGCCCAAGCGGGGGGCTGAAGAGGTCCATGATCCGGCTGAAGTCTTCATCCAAGCGGGCCAGAAGAGGTCTTCCATCCGATTGAAGTCTTCATCCAATCGGCATCCATCCGGAGCGAAGCGGCCTTGTACTAATGAGTTTGTATACAGGGCATGTACCTTTATCCAAGGGCCCCATCATAGTGTAGTGTAGTGTTAGGTTAATTGTAAGTAATTGTAGGTAGTTTATTTAATTAATTTATTGATAGTCTAGTGTTAGGTTTATTTGTAACTTAGGTAAGGATTTCTTTTACAGGTAAATTTGTAATTATTTTAACTATTTTAGCTATTAAATAGTTCTTAACTATTTAATAGCTATTGTACCTGGTTAAAATAAATACAAAGTTACCTGTAAAATAAATATAAATCCTAAAATAGCTATAATATAATTATAATTTATATTGTAGCTATATTAGGATTTATTTTACAGGTAAGTATTTAGCTTTAAATAGGAATAATTTATTTAATAAGAGATAATTAATTTCGTTAGATTTAAATTATATTTAATTTAGGGGGGTGTTAGTATTAGGGTTAGACTTAGCTTTAGGGGTTAATATATTTATTAGTATAGCGGCGAGATTCGGTCGGCAGATTAGGGGTTAATAATTGAAGTTAGGTGTCGGCGATGTTAGGGAGGGCAGATTAGGGGTTAATACTATTTATGATAGGGTTAGTGAGGCGGATTAGGGGTTAATAACTTTATTATAGTAGCGCTCAGGTCCGGTCGGCAGATTAGGGGTTAAGAAGTGTAGGCAGGTGGAGGCGACGTTGTGGGGGGCAGATTAGGGATTAATAAATATAATATAGGGGTCGGCGGTGTTAGGGGCAGCAGATTAGGGGTACATAAGGATAACGTAGGTGGCGGCGCTTTGCGGTCGGCAGATTAGGGGTTAATAAGTGTAGGCAGGTGGAGGCGACGTTGAGGGGGGCAGATTAGGGGTTAATAAATATAATACAGGGGTCGGCGGTGTTAGGGGCAGCAGATTAGGGGTACATAAGGATAACGTAGGTGGCGGTCGGCAGATTAGGGGTTAAAATTTTTTTTTTTCGAGTGTCGGCGATGTGGGGGGACCTCGGTTTAGGGGTACATAGGTAGTTTATGGGTGTTAGTGTACTTTAGAGCACAGTTGTTAAGAGCTTTATAAACCGGCGTTAGCCCAGAAAGCTCTTAACTACTGACTTTTTTCCTGCGGCTGGAGTTTTGTCGTTAGATGTCTAACGCTCACTTCAGAAACGACTCTAAATACCGGAGTTAGAGAAATCCCATTGAAAAGATAGGATACGCAATTGACGTAAGGGGATCTGCGGTATGGAAAAGTCGCGGCTGGAAAGTGAACGTTAGACCCTATTTTGAGTGACTCCAAATACCGGCGGTAGCCTAAAACCAGCGTTAGGAGCCTCTAACGCTGGTTTTCACGGCTAACGCCAAACTCTAAATCTAGGCCTAAGTCTTGTTTGTTACATTTCATGTGAGTTACCTGCAGACAAGACTATGTGACATTACAAATATTATTTAAAGATAAATGAGGTTTCTACCAGTATAAATTAGACTTGTGCGCGGCAGAAAAATTAGTTTTGGATGTTTTAGAATTTCGTTTTAGGATCGATTCAAATTCGGATACATTCAAATGCATTTGTTTCTGATTCATTCGGATTATAATAAATTTGGATGTATTTGGTTCGGATTCGATATGTAAATTCGGAAGTTCGGTATGTGTTAGTTTGGATGTGCTGTGTATTAGATTAGTATTATGTACTGTAATATTAGGTGTAACTCATAGCAGAGTGATATAACCTAATATACTGTAAACTACTAGTGTAATCGTGGTTAGTCCATGGCCATCCGAATGTAACAAATAAATCCAAACTAATTTGAATTTATTATTTATTTGAATTTTTATTTATTTGAATTTTATTATTTATTTATTTATTGGGATCCTTCTAACGCTGGTATTTAGAGTCGTGGCTGAAGTGAGCGTTATAAATCTAACGACAAAACTCCAGCCGCAGAAAAAAAACAGGAGTTAAGAGCTTTATGGGCTAACACCGGTTTATAAAGCTCTTAACTACTGTGCTCTAAAGTACACTAACACCCATAAACTACCTATGTACCCCTAAACCGAGGCCCCCCCACATCGCCGCCACTCTATTAAATTTTTTTAACCCCTAATCTGCAGACCGCACACCGCCGCCACCTTCGTTATTCCTATGTACCCCTAATCTGCTGCCCCTAATACGGTCGACACCTACATAGAATTTATTAACCCCTAATCTGCCGCCCCCGCTATCGCTGACACCTGCATATTTTTTTTAACCCCTAATCTGCCGCTCCGTACACCGCCGCAACCTACATTATACCTATGTACCCCTAATCTGCTGCCCCTAACACAGCCGACCCCTATATTATATTTATTAACCCCTAATCTGCCGCCCCCAACGTCGCCTCCACCTACCTACAATTATTAACCCCTAATCTGCCGACCGGACCACACCGCTACTATAATAAATGTATTAACCCCTAAAGCTAAGCTCTAATGCGAGCTCAATCTGATTGGCTGATCGGATCAGCCAATCGGATTGAACTTGAATCTGATTGGCTGATTTCATCAGCCAATCAGAATTTTCCTACCTTAATTCCGATTGGCTGATAGAATCCTATCAACCAATCGGAATTTGAGGGACGCCATCTTGGATGACGTCCCTTAAAGGAACCGTCATTTGTCGGGAAGTCGTCGGTGAAGATGGATGTTCCGCGTCGGCGGGATGAACTACATGGATCCGGAAGAAAGAAGATTGAAGATGCCGCTTGATAGAAGACTTCAGTCGGATCATGGACCTCTTCAGCTCCCGCTTTGATGAAGACTTTAGCCGGATCATGGACATCTTCAGCCCCCAGCTTGGGCTTGGATCAAGACATTGGAGGCTCTTCTGGATCGATCGGTGAACCCGGCGTGGTGAAGACAAGGTAGGGAGATCTTCAGGGGCTTAGTGTTAGGTTTATTTAAGGGGGGTTTGGGTTGGATTAGGGGTATGTGGGTGGTTTGTTGTAATGTTGGGGGGGGGGTATTCTATGTTTTTTTTTTTACAGGCAAAAGAGCTGAATTCTTTGGGGCATGCCCCGCAAAGGGCCCTTTTCAGGGCTGGTAAGGTAAAAGAGCTTTTCTATTTTAATTTTAGAATAGGGTAGGGCATTTTTTTATTTTGGGGGTCTTTGTTATTTTATTAGGGGGCTTAGAGTAGGTGTAATTAGTTTAACATTGTTGTAATATTTTTCTAATGTTTGTAAATATTTTTTTATTTTTTGTAACTTAGTTCTTTTTTATTTTTTGTACTTTAGTTAGTTTATTTCATTGTATTTATTTGTAGGTATTGCATTTAATTAATTTATTGATAGTGTAGTGTTAGGTTTCATTGTAGATAATTGTAGGTAGTTTATTTAATTTATTTATTGATAGTGTAGTGTTAGGTTTAATTGTAACTTAGGTTAGGATTTATTTTACAGGTAATTTTGTAATTATTTTAACTAGGTAGCAATTAAATAGTTATTAACTATTTAATAGCTATTGTACCTGGTTAAAATAAATACAAAGTTGCCTGTAAAATAAATATTAATCCTAAAATAGCTACAATATAATTATAATTTATATTGTAGCTATATTAGGATTTATTTTACAGGTAAGTATTTAGCTTTAAATAGGAATAATTTATTTAATAAGAGTTAATTTATTTCGTTAGATTTAAATTATATTTAACTTAGGGGGGTGTTAGTGTTAGGGTTAGACTTAGCTTTAGGGGTTAATACATTTATTAGAGTAGCGGTGCGGTCCGGTCGGCAGATTAGGGTTAATAATTGTAGGTAGGTGGAGGCGACGTTGGGGGCGGCAGATTAGGGGTTAATAAATATAATATAGGGGTCGGCGGTGTTAGGGGCAGCAGATTAGGGGTACATAGGGATAACGTAGGTTGCGGCAGTGTACGGAGCGGCAGATTAGGGGTTAATAATAATATGCAGGGGTCAGCGATAGTGGGGGCAGCAGATTAGGGGTTAATAAATATAATATAGGGGTCTGCGGTGTTAGGGGCAGCAGATTAGGGGTACATAGGGATAACGTAGGTTGCGGCGGTGTACGGAGTGGCAGATTAGGGGTTAATAATAATATGCAGGGGGCAGCGATAGCGGGGGCGGCAGATTAGGGGTTAATAAGTGTAAGGTTAGGGGTGTTTAGACTCGGGGTACATGTTATGGTGTTAGGTGCAGACTTAGGAAGTGTTTCCCCATAGGAAACAATGGGGCTGCGTTAGGAGCTGAACGCTGCTTTTTTGCAGGTGTTAGTTTTTTTTTCAGCTCAAACAGCCCCATTGTTTCCTATGGGGGAATCGTGCACGAGCACGTTTTTGAAGCTGGCCGCGTCCGTAAGCACCGCTGGTATCGAGAGTTGCAGTGGCGGTAAATATGCTCTACGCTCCCTTTTTTGGAGCCTAACGCAGCCCTTCTGTGAACTCTAAATACAAGCGGTATTTAAAAGGTGCGGGGGAAAAAAAGCATGCGTAGCTAACGCACCCCTTTGGCCGCAGAACTCTAAATCTAGCCGTTAGGTTTTATTTTATAGGTAAGTATTTAGTTTTAATAAGGAATAATTTAGTTAATGATAGTAATTTTATTTAGATTTATTTGAATTATATTTAAGTTAGGGGGGTTAGGGTTAGACTTAGGTTTAGGGGTTAATACATTTAGAATAGTGGTTTGGACGTTGGGGACGGCAGATTAAGGGTTAATAAGTGTAGGTAGGTTAAGGAGACATTGGGGCGGCAGATTAGGGGGTTAATAAATATAATGTAGGTGCCGGCGATGTTGGGGGCAGCAGATTAGGGGTTATTAAATATAATGTAGGTGGCGGCGATGTTGGGGGCAGCAGATTAGGGGTTAATAAATATAATGTAGGTGGCAGCGATGTCCGGAGCAGCAGATTAGGGGTTAATAAGTATAATGTAGGTGTCTGCAATGTTGGGGGCGGCAGATTAGGGGTTAATAAGTGTAAGATTAGGGGTGTTTAGACTTGGGGTTCATGTTAGGGTGTAAATATAACTTTAGTTTCCCCATCGGAATCAATGGGGCTGCCTTACGTCCAGCTCACCCCTG
This sequence comes from Bombina bombina, assembly GCF_027579735.1. NCBI lineage: Eukaryota > Metazoa > Chordata > Amphibia > Anura > Bombinatoridae > Bombina > Bombina bombina. The sequence continues at coordinate 387,383,320 of NC_069505.1, forward strand.
ATTTAAGCAGCGCTGGTATTGGAGTTTGGTATGGAGCTCAATTTTGCTCTACGCTCACTTCTTGCCTGTTAACGCCGGGTTTGTAAAAAACTGTAATACCAGCACTGTAGGTAAGTGAGCGGTGAGAATAAACTGCACGTCAGCACCGCACAGCTCATAACGCAAAACTCGTAATCTGCCCGTTTGTTATTTTTGTAAGGTTAGGTTTTTGGTTTTCAGTAATCTTAGGGTTGTTTTATTCTCTGCAAGGGTATTTTTTTTATATTTTCTGTAATCTTAGTTTTGTTTTTTCAGTAATCTTAGGGTTTTTTATTTTATGTAATGTTTGGGTTTTTTGTAATGCAGGTTTTTTTTGTTTGTAATTTTTGAATGCTTTTTAGGTAGTTAGTATATTTTTAATTTTATTTCAGTGTATTTTAATTGGGGTTAAGTTAGGGGGTGTCAGGTTACTGGGCTTTGTTTTTAGTTTAATGCTTTGTGCTGTGGGGGTAAGAGGATTAGGGGTTAATAGGTTAATTGGGTGTTTGCATTGTGGGGGCTGGCAGATTAGGGGCTAATAGGTTAATTGGGTGTTTGCATTGTGGGGGGTTGGCGGATTAGGGGTTAACAAGTTAATTAGGTGTTTGCGATGTCGAGAGATTGCGGTTTAGGGGTTTATATGTTTTATTAGTGATTGCGATGTATGGGGATGGCGGTTTAGGGGTTAATAAATTTTATTAGTGATTGCGATGTATGGGGATGGCGGTTTAGGGGTTAATATGTTTATTTAGTATTTGTGATGTGGGGGATGGTTTTAAATGGGTTAAAAAAAATTCCGGTTTAGATTTTTACGTGTGACTTCAACATTTTTTTTTTTATGTTTATGTTACGCGTGCAATATGATATACTGGCGTAAGCTACTGTGGAACATAAAAGGGCCATAAAGATCACATTCTGGGGGTTGGGGTCCATATTGCTATGCTGAATGTTAAATATTACATTTCCCAACATCCCTGTCTCTCACTGCTGATATATATATAAAAAAAATGGCCATTTTCAAGCATCTTGACATGGACTTCAACCCCATTAGACTGCCACATTCAACTCTCTGTCCCTATACTACTAACTCCTTAAGGTGCTACACTGTCCCTGTTACCTACTCACCCACTCTGCACACATTCAGGGAGGGGTTTCTATAAGAAACACCACATTTTGACCCAACAGCCACTTTATCTACAGTGGAGGGTTATAATGGGAGTCACACATATATTGCAGCAATGAGGCTGAGCCAGTCAAGAATGCAGGACAGCTAACCGGCCAATTATCCCTAGTAAACTAACTGGTATTTATAGTTCTCAATCCAGGACATTTTTAACTTAGGGAGGCTTCAAACAGTTTTCTTTCACCCCTATATCAGAGCAACATTAAACTTGTTGAACTGGTCATTTTCATCTGAGACAACAGACAGTAAAAGATGTTTTGTGATCCAGAAGTTTAAATATTATATCTCCCAGCATGCCTTTCTCCAGAACTGCCAACTAATTTGCATAGTCAGTAAAGTCAGACAAAGCTACATTACAGCAAGTGAATAGTAATATGTTACAGTGGTTTTCCATGTATCTGCAATTGCAGTGTAAAAATATTGTCTTGTTTCATGAGAAGACATAGGAACAGCAATGATTTAAGACTAAACAGACTAAGAATGGAAAAAAGGCAATTGTTTCAAACAATAATAGATCTTACTTCTAATTAAGAAGCTTAATCTTTATAAAATAGATTTTATTTCTGGTAGTGCATTATTTTGCTTGGGGGGGGGGGGATGATCATAAAGTTGCTGAGATAGAAAGGTTTACATTTGAAATAAAAAGCCACATAAACAAAACCATCTGTACAGATGTGTAATTAGGCCATGTGAAAACAGACCTGCCATGTTTGTTTAGGGAAATGCCCTTTCATACCATTTCTATAAGAGATTATTATCTTGTTACTTCTTTAACATACCATATTCATCACAGTCACATTTATTTAGCCTTGTACTAATGAGTTTGTATACAGGGCATGTACCTTTATCCAAGGGCCCCATCACCAGAATAGCTGTCTGTCGCCCCTCATCTAATAATAGATCTTCTAGTTAAGGGGCTTTTCAAGTGTTTTGCCTTTTCTGTTGATGTGCTGCCCTAGGCACTGGTAATATATTGAGACTTTCCATGTATTGTTTTTTTTTCTGTAGTTATACAGCTCTAGGCACTAGTAATTTGTTCAGACATTGCAGGTTATTTTTGTTTAAGGCACTGGTAATATTTTTGTGGAACTTCAGCCAATGTGTTGTGTGCCAGATGAAGAAATAACAGAGACCAGACCAAATATCCAAACAATGGCTAACCCTTCACAGGCTGATCTCTAATTCACTGCTAGCAGAACTTCCCTTACAGACAAAGGGAAAGTGAAGCTCTTGCTAAGTGTAACAGCTAATATAATCAGAACATTCCTAGATAGGAGAAATAGATCTGATAAGTCATTATTAATTACACCACCCAGCTCCTCCAGTAGCAGGTGCAATGGGAAGGGGAGCAAACAATCACAATAACGCTAGTGTCATTACTGGCACCTCACTTGTAATCCTGCTCTTATTTGCACATTTCTTTCATGTTGGTTGAGTTGTTAGGCAAAATACAGACAAAGAAGGTTTCTACCAGTATAAATTAGACTTGTGCGCGGCAGAAAAATTAGTTTTGGATGTTTTAGAATTTCGTTTTAGGATCGATTCAAATTCGGATACATTCAAATGCATTTGTTTCTGATTCATTCGGATTAAAATAAATTTGGATGTATTTGGTTCGGATTCGATTTGTAAATTCGGAAGTTCGGTATGTGTTAGTTTGGATGTGCTGTGTATTAGATTAGTATTATGTACTGTAATATTAGGTGTAACTCATAGCAGAGTGATATAACCTAATATACTGTAAACTACTAGTGTAATCGTGGTTAGTCCATGGCCATCCGAATGTAACAAATAAATCCAAACTAATTTGAATTTATTATTTATTTGAATTTTTATGTATTTGAATTTTATTATTTATTTATTTATTGGGATCCTTCTAACGCCGGTATTTAGAGTCGTGGCTGAAGTGAGCGTTATAAATCTAACGACAAAACTCCAGCCGCAGAAGAAAAACAGGAGTTAAGAGCTTTCTGGGCTAACGCCGGTTTATAAAGCTCTTAACTACTGTGCTCTAAAGTACACTAACACCCATAAACTACCTATGTACCCCTAAACCGAGGCCCCCCCACATCGCCGCCACTCTATTACATTTTTTTAACCCCTAATCTGCCGACCACACACCGCCTCCACCTACGTTATCCCTATGTACCCTAATCTGCTTCCCCTAATAACGTCGACACCTACATAGAATTTATTAACCCCTAATCTGCCGCCCCCGCTATCGCTGACACCTGCATATTTTTTTAACCCCTAATCTGCCGCTCCGTACACCACCGCAACCTACATTATACCTATGTACCCCTAATCTGCTGCCCCTAACACAGCCGACCCCTATATTATATTTATTAACCCCTAATCTGCCGCCCCCAACGTCGCCTCCACCTACCTACAATTATTAACCCCTAATCTGCCGACCGGACCACACCGCTACTATAATAAATGTATTAACCCCTAAAGCTAAGCTCTAATGCGAGCTCAATCTGATTGGCTGACCGGATCAGCCAATCGGATTGAACTTGAATCTGATTGGCTGATTTCATCAGCCAATCAGAATTTTCCTACCTTAATTCCGATTGGCTGATAGAATCCTATCAGCCAATTGGAATTCGAGGGACGCCATCTTGGATGACGTCCCTTAAAGGAACCGTCATTTGTCGGGAAGTCGTCGGTGAAGATGGATGTTCCACGTCGGCGGGATGAACTACATGGATCCGGAAGAAAGAAGATTGAAGATGCCGCTTGATACAAGACTTCAGTCGGATCATGGACCTCTTCAGCTCCCTCTTGGATGAAGACTTTAGCCGGATCATGGACATCTTCAGCCCCCCGCTTGGGCTTGGATCAAGACATCGGAGGCTCTTCTGGATCGATCGGTGAACCCGGCGTGGTGAAGACAAGGTAGTGAGATCTTCAGGGACTTAGTATTAGGTTTATTTAAGGGGGGTTTGGGTTAGATTAGGGGTATGTGGGTGGTGGGTTGTAATGTTGGGGGGGGTATTGTATGGTTTTTTTTTACAGGCAAAAGAGCTGAATTCTTTGGGGCATGCCCCGCAAAGGGCCCTTTTCAGGGCTGGTAAGGTAAAAGAGCTTTTCTATTTTAATTTTAGAATAGTGTAGGGCATTTTTTTTATTTTGGGGGTCTTTGTTATTTTATTTGGGGGCTTAGAGTAGGTGTAATTAGTTTAAAATTGTTGTAATATTTTTCTAATGTTTGTAAATATTTTTTTTTTTGTAACTTAGTTCTTTTTTATTTTTTGTACTTTAGTTAGTTTATTTCATTGTATTTATTTGTAGGTATTGTATTTAATTAATTTATTGATAGTGTAGTGTTAGGTTTAATTGTAGATAATTGTAGGTAGTTTATTTAATTTATTTATTGATAGTGTAGTGTTAGGTTTAATTGTAACTTAGGTTAGGATTTATTTTACAGGTAATTTTGAAATTATATTAACTAGGTAGCTATTAAATAGTTATTAACTATTTAATAGCTATTGTACCTGGTTAAAATAAATACAAAGTTGCCTGTAAAATAAATATTAATCCTAAAATAGCTACAATATAATTATAATTTATATTGTAGCTATATTAGGATTTATTTTACAGGTAAGTATTTAGCTTTAAATAGGAATAATTTATTTAATAAGAGTTAATTTATTTCGTTAGATTTAAATTATATTTAATTTAGGGGGGGGTGTTAGTGTTAGGGTTAGACTTAGCTTTAGGGGTTAATACATTTATTAGAGTAGCGGTGCGGTCCGGTCGGCAGATTAGGGGTTAATAATTGTAGGTAGGTGGAGGTGACGTTGGGGGCGGCAGATTAGGGGTTAATAAATATAATATAGGGGTCAGCGGTGTTAGGGGCAGCAGATTAGGGGTACATAGGGATAACGTAGGTTGCGGCGGTGTACAGAGCGGCAGATTAGGGGTTAATAATAATATGCAGGGGTCAGAGATAGCGGAGGCAGCAGATTAGGGGTAAATAAATATAATATAGGGGTCTGCGGTGTTAGGGGCAGCAGATTAGGGGTACTTAGGGATAACGTAGGTTGCGGCGGTGTACGGAGTGGCAGATTAGGGGTTAATAATAATATGCAGGGGTCAGCGATAGCAGGGGCGGCAGATTAGGGGTTAATATGTGTAAGGTTAGGGGTGTTTAGACTCGGGGTACATGTTAGGGTGTTAGGTGCAGACTTAGGAAGTGTTTCCCCATAGGAAACAATGGGGCTGCGTTAGGAGCTGAACGCTGCTTTTTTGCAGGTGTTAGGTTTTAGACTTAGGTTTAGGGGTTAATACATTTAGAATAGTGGTTTGGACGTTGGGGATGGCAGATTAAGGGTTAATAAGTGTAGGTAGGTTAAGGAGACATTGGGGCGGCAGGTTAGGGGGTTAATAAATATAATGTAGGTGTCGGCGATGTTGTGGGCAGCAGATTAGGGGTTATTAAATATAATGTAGGTGGCAGCGATGTTAGGGGCAGCAGATTAGGGGTTAATAAATATAATGTAGGTGGCGGCGATGTCCGGAGCGGCAGATTAGGGGTTAATAAGTATAATGTAGGTGTCTGCAATGTTGGGGGCGGCATATTAGGGGTTAATAAATATAATGTAGGTGGCGGCGATGTCCGGAGCGGCAGATTAGGGGTTAATAAGTATAATGTAGGTGTCTGCAATGTTGGGGGCGGCAAATTAGGGGTTAATAAGTGTAAGGTTAGGGGTGTTTAGACTCGGGGTACATGTTAGGGTGTTAGGTGCAGACTTAGGAAGTGTTTCCCCATAGGAAACAGTGGGGCTGCGTTAGGAGCTGAACGCTGCTTTTTTGCAGGTGTTAGGTTTTAGACTTAGGTTTAGGGGTTAATACATTTAGAATAGTGGTTTGGACGTTGGGGACGGCAGATTAAGGGTTAATAAGTGTAGGTAGGTTAAGGAGACATTGGGGCGGCAGATTAGGGGATTAATAAATATAATGTAGGTGTCGGCGATGTTGGGGGCAGCAGATTAGAGGTTATTAAATATAATGTAGGTGGCGGCGATGTTGGAGGCAGCAGATTAGGGGTTAATAAATATAATGTAGGTGGCGGCGATGTCCGGAGCGGCAGATTAGGGGTTAATAAGTATAATGTAGGTGTCTGCAATGTTGGGGGCGGCAGATTAGGGGTTAATAAGTGTAAGATTAGGGGTGTTTAGACTTGGGGTTCATGTTAGGGTGTTAGGTGTAAATATAACTTTAGTTTCCCCATCGGAATCAATGGGGCTGCCTTACGACCAGCTCACCCCTGATTTAAGCAGCGCTGGTATTGGAGTGTGGTATGGAGCTCAATTTTGCTCTACGCTCACTTCTTGCCTGTTAACGCCGGGTTTGTAAAAACCTGTAATACCAGCACTGTAGGTAAGTGAGCGGTGAGAATAAACTGCACGTTAGCACCGCACAGCTCATAACGCAAAACTCGTAATCTGGCCGTTTGTTATTTTTGTAAGGTTAGGTTTTTGGTTTTCAGTAATCTTAGGGTTGTTTTATTCTCTGCAAGGGTATTTTTTTTATAGTTTCTGTAATCTTAGTTTTGTTTTTTCAGTAATCTTAGGGTTTTTTATTTTATGTAATGTTTGGCTTTTTTGTAATGCAGGTTTTTTTTGTTTGTAATTTTTGAATGCTTTTTAGGTAGTTAGTATATTTTAAATTTTATTTCAGTGTATTTTAATTGGGGTTAAGTTAGGGGGTGTCAGGTTACGGGGCTTTGTTTTTAGTTTAATGCTTTGTGCTGTGGGGGTAAGAGGATTAGGGGTTAATAGGTTAATTGGGTGTTTGCATTGTGAGGGCTGGCAGATTAGGGGCTAATAGGTTAATTGGGTGTTTGCATTGTGGGGGGTTGGCGGATTAGGGGTTAACAAGTTAATTAGGTGTTTGCGATGTATGGGGATGGCGGTTTAGGGGTTAATACATTTTATTAGTGATTGCGATGTATGGGGATGGCGGTTTAGGGGTTAATATGTTTATTTAGTATTTGTGATGTGGGGGATTGTTTTAAATTGTGTTTTAACATTTGGGTTAAAAAAAATTCCGGTTTAGATTTTTATGTGTGACTTCAACATTTTTTTTTTTATGTTTATGTTACGCGTGCAATATGATATACTGGCGTAAGCTACTGTGGAGCATAAAAGGGCCATAAAGATCACATTCTGGGGGTTGGGGTCCATATTGCTATGCTGAATGTTAAATATTACATTTCCCAACATCCCTGTCTCTCACTGCTGACATATATATAAAAAAAAATGGCCATTTTCAAGCATCTTGACATGGACTTCAACCCCATTAGACTGCCACATTCAACTCTCTGTCCCTATACTACTAACTCCTTAAGGTGCTACACTGTCCCTGTTACCTACTCACCCACTCTGCACACATTCAGGGAGGGGTTTCTATAAGAAACACCACATTTTGACCCAACAGCCACTTTATCTACAGTGGAGGGTTATAATGGGAGTCACACATATATTGCAGCAATGAGGCTGAGCCAGTCAAGAATGCAGGACAGCTAACCGGCCAATTATCCCTAGTAAACTAACTGGTATTTATAGTTCTCAATCCAGGACATTTTTAACTTAGGGAGGCTTCAAACAGTTTTCTTTCACCCCTATATCAGAGCAACATTAAACTTGTTGAACTGATCATTTTCATCTGAGACAACAGACAGTAAAAGATGTTTTGTGATCCAGAAGTTTAAATATTATATCTCCCAGCATGCCTTTCTCCAGAACTGCCAACTAATTTGCATAGTCGGTAAAGTCAGACAAAGTTACATTACAGCAAGTGAATAGTAATATGTTACAGTGGTTTTCCATGTATCTGCAATTGCAGTGTAAAAATATTGTCTTGTTTCATGAGAAGACATAGGAACAGCAATGATTTAAGACTAAACAGACTAAGAATGGAAAAAAGGCAATTGTTTCAAACAATAATAGATCTTACTTCTAATTAAGAGTCTTAATCTTTATAAAATAGATTTTATTTCTGGTAGTGCATTATTTTGCTTGGGGGGGGGATGATCATAAAGTTGCTGAGATAGAAAGGTTTACATTTGAAATAAAAAGCCACATAAACAAAACCATCTGTACAGATGTGTAATTAGGCCATGTGAGAACAGACCTGCCATGTTTGTTTAGGGAAATGCCCTTTTTTTTTTAAGGATTTATTTATTACAAAGACAAAGAGATATACTGCAATTTCCATGATACAATATAGAAACCAATATCACAGTAGAAAAAAAGACATACTTAATACAGGAAAAAAAAAAAAAACAGTGTTTGCAAATGTGACACACAAGGAGTAAAATACTTAGACAAATAATTAATTAATTGATTAAATAAATTGAATAAAGTGCCCGTACAACAGTGTAAATCAAAGAAAAGCTTTAAACCCGGGCAGATACGTGGCATTAGTAAGTGCAAACAATACACGCTTAATTCCTGTCCATGATGTAGTTCTTATATCTTTGTTATTTTTCTTCTTTAACCCCCGACCCCCCCTTGGACAACCGTCCCAATCAGACAGCAGGCAACAAAACAAACCAACAAACAAACAAACAAAAAAATCCCCACTTTCCCCTCTCCCCACTCTCCTCCAACAGGTTCTCAATCATTAGCCTCCGCCCATTCGCCGGGGAAATGGCCAGCCAAAATGTTCAACTGGACAAGTTCCGAATTTCTAAAAGGCTTAATAAGTTTTTTTTGCTGAGGTAAGGGTAGAGATCTTACAAAGATCTCCCATTTTTTAAAAAAGGCCATTAAATATTTATCTTGCGGGTATGGTACATTGAACTGCTCAGTTATAAATTGACTACACAGGGCTGTTTTAAATTGCGCCATTGAAGGTGCAACTGATGCTTTCCATGATTTGAAGAGTAGATTACGTGCCGTTAATATTATAGTATTTATCAGACTGTAGTTATTAATTCAACCCTGATATTTTACCAAAAAAAAACCTCAATTGAGGTTATTTTATGGTCCAGTTTAAGCACCGCCGTCATCCAAAATGTGATTCTTCCCCAATATTGGCTTACTTTAGGGCAGCTCCATAGACAATGGAATAGATCCGCCCCTGTAGATGAGCATCTGGGGCAGTTAACTCGTGTTTTATACCATTTTGATAAAATCTCCGGGGTGAGATATCTCTGTAGCCCAACTTTTATCTGTGCTTCCCTCCATGATGTCGGGACCCAGCTTTGTTGAATTATTTTGTAGCTACCCACAATAGTCTGCTCGGTTATGTCCGGGAATAGCTTGCTCCACTTAACAACCATCTCGCTTACTTGCTGTGAAGACACTTTCTGATTTAAAAATAGGTATAAAGGAGAAACTGCATATCTACCTGCCGCATAAGCGGAGATCAGGGCCTGTAGTGCACCCATACACCAGTTGTTCCCATACTTCATACAAAGCTCCTGTAGAAAGTGTCTAATTTGAAGATAGGCGTAAAACTCACACGCACCTAAATCGAATCTTATTGCAATTTTTTGAAATAATAAAGGGTGGCTCCTTATATCTCGTATTTGCCACACTGTTTGGAGACCTTTATGCTCCCAATCCTTAAATATCTGGTTAGAAATACCGGGGCTGAAATCAGGGTTACCAACTATAGGCAAATACTGCGAGACATAAGGTGAATTGCCTGCTTCGGCACATAATTTCTGCCAAGCCCCTATGACGTTCTTAAAAGTGCCTAGGTAGAATATGTTAGATGGAATTGAAGTGAATGGGCAGTGAAGCAAAGCCTTTAACTGAAAGGGGGCCACAATCTTAGATTCCCATTTAAATGATGATATTTGTTCCTTCTCCGTTATCCAATCCAGTGCAAATCTGGCGATAATAACACAATTATAAGTCATAATATTAGGCAACGCCAGACCGGCTGAAATCTTAGAATTCATTAGCCCGTTCCACAAAAACTTGGAACAAGCCTTATTGTATATAGTGATGTCTTTCTTGTGCAAAAACCATGGAATATTTTGCAGGATATAAAGAAGCTTTGGAAAGATAATTGATTTAATTAAGGTCACCCTGGCGGAAAGGGATATCGGGAGCATAGCCCATTCCTCAAGCTTTTTCTTACAAGACACTATTGCAAACCTATGATTTGAGCTGTACCAATCCCCCGAGTTGTTAGATAAACGCAAGCCTAAATAAGTAATTTGCGAGACTTCTTGAAAAGGATGTATAATGTCCAGTGCAGGATTCTTATATAGCCACATTAATTCTGATTTAGCCATATTAATTTTAAACCCAGAGATTTCTCCAAACTCTTGCATAATAATACGTAAGGTAGGCAAAGCGACCTTAAGGTTCGACAGAAATAGAAGGAGATCATCCGCGTAGAGTAAGAGGACCAACTTCTCACCTGCCAGGAAGATCCCTTCCAATTCTTGCCGTAATCTAATAGCCAATGGTTCAACACTAAGGTTGAACAGATAAGGAGAAAGTGGACAGCCCTGTCTAGTCCCTCTAAATAAATCAAAACGTTGAGTAGCGGTATTATTAATAATCACCGCGGAAGAAGGCACACTATAAATTAAATGTATTTTCTGAAATTTGACGTTATTGGACAAATGTCTGGGAAAGTAAATATAATTCTTACCGAAATAATTCTGACCGTTATCAATACTCAGGGCAATAACTGCATGGTCGGAGATAGCTATGTCATCTATCCTTGTGTCCCATTTCTGAGTAAGTAGTGACTCTGATACTAAAAAATAGTCAAGCCGTGAGAAGGAACGTTGAACGTGTGAAACACAGGTATAGGCACGGACATCTGGATTTTGTACACGCCACACATCCACCACACCCAACTGGGAGCATAGTTTCTGAAAGATCTGTGCTTTCCTACCTCTTCTTTCTAAGGTCTTTTTCTTCGAGCTGTCAAGGATAGGATCAGCTAATAGATTGAAATCTCCCGCAATGATTACGTTTAGGCCGATAAATCTATGAAGTTTCACTGTAAGGGCTGACCAGAATTTATGGTCAATTTGGTTGGGTCCATACACATTACAAAGTATATATCTGATATTCCTAACTTCTACTTCCAATATTAGAAATCTGCCCTCTGGGTCGGATTCAATATTAGTTATTTGATATTCTAGATTCCGGTTTAATAAAATTGCGACGCCCCGCTTCCTTGAGGTGAATGGGGCTGCCACCACTTCCCCCACCCACTTACATTTAAGTTTGGGTACTTCAATAGCGTTTAGATGTAGTTCTTGTAAAAGAACTATAACTGGATTGAATTTCCCCAAATATTTTATAATAGCTTTTCTTTTAATTGGTGAATTAATTCTGCCTATATTCCACGATAATAACTTGAGATTAGTGATATTACTCATCTAAGAACCAAGCGGGCTTATTATGGTAAACCATATTGGTACCATATTTTATATAGATTACCTAGCCCCACTCTAATAAAGGCAATGACCTGAAGGAGAGGGAAGAGGTCGGAGAGAGAAGAAGAGGGGGAGAAGGAAGAAGAAAGAAAAAAAAAAAAAAAAAACCACATACACCCCCCCACAAATCCCCGCCCCACCCATGAACACCATTACTGCAAATAACTTGTTTCGCAGTTTGAACGCCATATTTATCCATAACAATTTCTCTGTTATGACAAAATATTCTACTTCTGTCGGTACCTATACCTGTTAAACTTAGTTACCTATTCATGGAACCCCTGCGTCCCTGCAAAAAGTGTCCGCCTCCATGACATTATTAAGTGTGTGTGTTACGCCATCTTTCAGGACTATTAGCTTTGCCGGATAAATCAGCTTAATATTGTAACTCTCTTTCTGCAGTCTCCCATAAAAGAAAGACATATCCCTTCTCTTAGTTAAAGTTTCTGAAGAGAAATCTTGAAACATAAGTAATTTATGAGAACCTAGAGAAAGAGGGCAAGATTTCCTATAATGTTTAAGGTATAGTAATTTATCCTGAAAGTTTACGAATTTGAAGATAACAGGCCTAGGTCTTGAGCCCTCAGTATGATCACGTCGTTGCCCTATCCTATGTACCCTTTCAATCTGAAAGGGAGCAGCAGGAACCGGGATCTGCAGGGCCTGTCGTAGTGTGGTGGTGACAAAATGCATTAAATCTGAAAACTCAGAGGATTCAGGGAGTCCAATCACTTTGAGATTATTACATCTCGATCGGTCCTCAAGATCCTCGATCTTGGCTTGCAATGAAGTGATAGTTTTACTATGCATTTCAATTATAGGATCTGCTACATTGAGTCTGTCTTCAAGATCTGAAATCAGGGATAGGCAAGGTGTCCATACACGGACACTGGTGTCCGTGACTAGCCCTTGCAGTGTCCACCACAACCTTAGTATATCTTTTCTTTCTGATTAAATAATAGGAATAAAAAAAAATATGTAGTGTGAATAAAGTTAGTGGCTTGTCAAGAGACTGCTAGCGATATTGGGTGATAAGTTATGAAATATATAAAGCCTGAATGAAATACTGAGTGTGTATCTGCATCTTTATAATAACACCCAGCTCTATATAAAGACACAGTAGTGACACTGGCACATGCGTATAGCCAGACAAGGGCTGGTTATAGGGTCAGTGGTATCGGCATCAGTATAATAACACCCAGCGCTATATAATGACACAGTAGTGACACTGGCACATGTGTATAGCCAGACAAGGGCTGGTTATAGGGTCAGTGGTATCGGCATCAGTATAATAACACCCAGCACTATATAATGACACAGTAGTGACACTGTCACATGGGTATAACCAGAAGAGGGCTGGTTATAGAATCAGTGGTATCTGCATCAGTATAATAGCACCCAGCACTATATGATGACACAGTAATGACACTGGCACATGGGTATAGCCAAACAAGGACTGGTTATGGGGACAGTGGTAACTGCATCTTTATAATAACACCCAGCTCTATACAAAGACACAGTAGTGACACTGGCACATGGGTATAGCCAGACAAGGGCTGGTTATAGGGACAGTGGTATCTGCATCAGTATAATAACACCCAGCACTATATAATGAAACAGTAGTGACACTGGCACATGGGTATAGCCAGATGAGGGCTGGTTATAGGAGCAGTGGTATCTGCATCAGTATAATAACACCCAGCGCTATACAAAGACACAGTAGTGACACTGGCACATGGGTATAGCTAGAGGAGGGCTGGTTATAGGATCAGTGGTATCTGCATCAGTATAACACCCAGCACTATATAATGACACAGTAGTGACACTGGCACATGGATATAGCCAGAGGAGGGCTGGTTATAGAATCACTGGTATCTGCATCAGTATAATAACACCCAGCACTATTTAATGACACAGTAGTGACACTGGCACATGGGTATAGCCAGAGGAGGGCTGGTTATAGGATCAGTGGTATCTGCATCAGTATAATAACACCCAGCACTATTTAATGACACAGTAGTGACACTGGCACATGGGTATAGCCAGAGGAGGGCTGATTATAGGATCAGTGGTATCTGCATCAGTATAATAACAACCAGCACTATACAAATACACAGTAGTGACACTGACTCAAGGGTATAGCCAGAGGAGGGCTGGTTATAGGATCAGTGGTATCTGCATCAGTATAATAACACCCAGCACTATATAATGACACAGTAGTGACACTGGCACATGGGTATAGCCAGAGGAGGACTGGTTATAGGAGCAGTGGTATCTGCATCAGTATAATAACACCAAGCACTATAAAATAATGTTTTTAATTTTAAATGTACCTTGGTGTCCTTCACTAATGTCTGTACTTTGGAAAATGTCCGCCACAGCCTTTGTCTGTGCCTATCCCTGTCTGAAATCCTATTCTCTATTTCATCTAATCTTGATGAAAACTGTCTAACCTCTAAAGTGAGGTTTGAAATCTCACTTCTGATCTCCTGTTTAATCATGTCGAATTGGGGTGTCAAGATTTTTGCCACTTCGGCTGCAAATTCTGTCAAATTATTGGGAGAAAGAGTGGGAACATTTTTTCCAGAGGGGGAAACAATACTGGAGTCCAGATTCCTGCTGCTCCCTTTTTTCTCCTTTGTTTTAGGGGCCATGTTGGAGGGAGAACTTTTTTGATACATATATTTGTCCATGAACAGGACGCCACTTTAAATTATCTATATTATGACTGATGTTTTGCTATATGATTTAGAACTAAGGGGCACAGGGCCAAGGAAAAAATCAGATAAAGGATGTCAGCTTCCCTATTATATTGCTTGTCTAAACCAAAAATGTAGTAATTAATGTGAATACCTCATGGCCGTACAAGGAACTAAGCAAAATAGGTTATATATATACCTTTACAGTGCTCGTGTCATATAATCTAGCCCTGCTAGTTTGGAGAGAGCAGGCTCCAAAGAATTAATATTTACATTCAACAAAACAAAAAAAAACGGCTTATCAAGATTATAATATTTAGCTAGAACAAGTGCGTTTAAATAACTAAAATCCTATGTTGCTTTAGAGACCTTTCTACAAATATAGTGCTACGTGCAAAACTTCCTGTAATGTGTGCAAAAAGTAGAGATAGATACCTAGGGAAGGCCCAAATACTTCCCTATGTGATACAAAGTACTATAGTGCTTACGTTTCAAGTATCAATTTAAGTAAATTCACTTATGCTTAACTTCAACTAAAATGTTACACTTTCTAAGATAAATTCCTTAGTTCTGAACCGATACTACTGTGAATAACAATGTGAGATTCATCTAACTAAAAGAATCTTTGAAAAAGGAAAGAAGGAGAATTCTTAGATATGTAATTACCTAGTAGAACACTGTATCAAATAATTTGTGAAAATATACAGACCTTAAAAAAAATTACAATTGAATTAATTTGATAGGAAAAGAGCTCAATAACCTTGGATTTGTCACTAATAGTTTAAAAGGGACCATATACGAGGGAAACTGGCGTAATAGCTTGACAAAAACAGTGATAATTTAGCGCCAATTTTATATCCCTTAGATATGACTCTACCATGTTAATCTATGCAAACTGAATATCAAGCAGAGCACCCTAATAGGTTACTATGGGAAGTAAGAATGTGACTCTATAACCTTAAGTTCGATATAATTAATTTAAAGGGGCCATACACAAGGAGAACTGCATTTCTGGATTTGCCAAAACACTAGTAACTTAGTGCCAAATTTATATCTTCATAATGTAACTCTGCCTTAGTAATCAATGTCGATT
>NC_069505.1:387398835-387468835 GCF_027579735.1 Bombina bombina
TTTACCTCCCTTTCAGTCTTTTTTGGCAGTCATTTTAATTGATTATTTTCTTTATGAATATTTGTTTTACAGATCTCTCCATATCTGTGCAGATATAAAAAATAATTATTGTATATAACTAACTGCAATTGTTACCAGAAGTTAAACTAGGAAAATCATATTTATTTTTTATATTTTACTGATTTTAATAAAATTAGCATTTGCCTGTCTGGTAAATATGATCTGTTAACCTCAATACTGTATGAAGAAAAAAATATTCACCAAAAAATCCTTTAGAAATGACTCCATAAAAACAACAGCATTGACTCTTACAAAAATAATTTAAAGTGTTATTAGGCTTCAAATTTTCCAGGTATTAAAACATTTTAAATATGACATTGTAATAAACCAGAGAATAACTTATAGTATAGGCCTAGGGTACAAGTTTAATGCAGATGCACAATAATGTTGACAGAACAACAAAAATATAATATGATGTCCATCTGTATCTGTTCTATGATCTTGAATTTGGCACCGGCCTGTAAAAATAAAAACAAATATTACATAAACATGGGCATTCTGTGCTAATTGCTTAGTCTACAGCAGAACTTTAATTTGTAGAACTAAAAAAGTAAATCTGACAAAAAAAATAACGCCTGTCATGAGATGCAGGACATATGCAGGACACAGCAATGATGGTACAACTCTATTTTATTACAGAGCATAGCAATACACATCCAGACAGGTTGATTGTACTAAACTAACTGCGACACAGACACCGGACCTAAGCCCCGCCCACATGCTAGTGACATCACATCCT
Organism: Bombina bombina; assembly: GCF_027579735.1. Classification (NCBI taxonomy): domain Eukaryota; kingdom Metazoa; phylum Chordata; class Amphibia; order Anura; family Bombinatoridae; genus Bombina; species Bombina bombina. Next base: position 387,399,635 of record NC_069505.1, read on the forward strand.
GCTATCATCACATCTTCCCCTTTTTCAAAGGCAAAGCATACATTTGCATATATTAAATAACAAGGTACACCAACAGGGTATACAACAACATTTTGTTTTAGAACATTATAAAAACAGATAGATTAGAAAACATGAACAAATAAATTACATCCTGACTTGGACATTGGGGTAGACTACCCTAGTCCACAGTGACCATGGGATTATTCTGCTCATACTTCCGGTCACTGTTCTAGCTAAAGTCAGTCCCTGTATCGGGCCGGAAGCCTCACCACTCTTCCGCTTGATGTAACTTTGCATGAACTGTCCTCTGATACAGAAGATGGTGAACAAGAGTCTGCTGGAGGCAAAGATATATCCCCGCTATGATCTTGCTGAGGGGAAGGCACCTCTCTTAGAACAGGAGATCCCACCGGCGGTGGTACTGAGGTATCCGGTTCCAGACTCTCAGGTACAGGCTGAAGATGTCTTCGGTTACGGCGTGTAACCGTCCCTCCCTCTGTAAGGACTGTGTAAGACCTTGGTTCTGGAGAGCGGCCCACTACCGTAGCAGGCGTCTTCCATTTCTTCTCATCATCCAGTTTAATTCTGACACTTTGGCCCGCTTTCAGTTCCTGTAAAGGCCTGACAGAATGTCTCCTGTCGTAGAAGAAACGATAACCCTTTTTGGCCTCTTCATCCCTCCTAAGGACTTCGTCCCGAGGAACAGGGCCAGGCGGCTTGAAGACACCCACTGAGGGTAAAGTGGTGCGAATCTGGCGTCCTAGCATCAGCTGTGCCGGGCTAAACCCGGTGGCTTGAATGGGCGTCGCCCTGTATGACAAGAGGGCTAGGTACGGTTCAGATTGCTTTAGAATGAATTTTGTTGTTTGAACTGCCCTTTCAGCCATTCCGTTGGCCTGCGGATAATGTGGACTTGACGTGGAATGTACAAAATCATATTCCCTGCTGAAAGCACTGAACTCTGTAGAAGCGAACTGCATGCCATTATCACTCACCAGCTCCATTGGAATGCCCCAGCGGGCGAACAAGCTCTTCAGGCGAATGATAACGGCCTGACTTGTGATATCATTCAGGGGTGCTATTTCCAAATACCTGGAATAGTAGTCGATAACAACAAGAAACTTTTTCCCGTGCAGTTCGCACAAATCAGCAGCTATTTTCTGCCACGGCCCCGCAGGCAGCGGAGTAGACATTAAGGGCTCCCTTCTCTGAGTAGGCCGGCGTTCCCGGCAAAAGGCACATTTAGACACGTGATTTGCAATGTCGGAGCTGATCCCAGGCCACCACACAGCTGTAGCTGCTCTTTCTCTGCACTTTGTAATGCCTAAGTGGCCATCGTGAATCCTGTTTAACATCTCCTTCCTCATGCTGACAGGAATTACAATACGGTCTTGGAACAGCACCAACCCCTCCAGCTCCGTGAGCTGCGACCTCTCTGGCTGGTAAGCATTTAAAGACATCCAGGCTGCCCGGCTCTCGGGCCAGCCATCTCTTATGTACCTTATAACTTCTTGCAGATCTGTGTCCAAATATGTCTCTTTCTTTATCTCTTCCAGTTTCCTTGAAGAAATGGACTTAGAGGCCAGAACTGAATCAACATACACTTTTACATCCGACTCTGTGGAGGATTCTTCAGCAGCAGCCAGCGGGAGCCTGGACAGTGTATCTGCCACAACCAGCTGCTTCCCCGGCACATGCACTGCCTGAACATTGAACCTGAGTAGTCTCATTAAAAGTCTCTGGCATCTCAAGGGTGTTTTGTCGATGTCATAAGAATTGATAAGAGGGACTAGCGGTTTGTGGTCAGTTTCCAGACTAAATTTCTCCAAACCCACTAGATAACGCTGAAAGCGCTCACAGGCCCAAACTGCAGCCAGGCACTCTTTCTCAATTTGAGCGTATTTTGACTCCGCAGCCGTCAGTGTGCGGGAACAGTAGGCGATGGGCTGTAGTTTGTTGTCATTCAGCTGCAGGAGTGCAGCCCCCAACCCATAACTGCTTGCATCAGCACTAACCACAGTCTTTTTTGAAGGATCGTAGAACCCCAGCACTGGGGCAGACCCCAGCAGGGACTTAGCATGCAGGAACGCTTTTTCTTGTGAGGGTCCCCAGACCCAGGCAACATCTTTCTTAAGCAACTCTGTGATAGGGTGCAAAACTGTAGATAAATCTGGAAGAAACTTGCCCACGTAATTTACAAGGCCCAATATCTGTCTCAGCTCATGTACATCAGAAGGGCTTTTCATCTGTTCAATAGCCCGAATTTTCTCGGGGTCCGGCTTGATGCCATCCCCGTTGATGATATGCCCAAAGTAGCATAATTCAGTTTTCCTAAAATGACATTTTTCTTTATTCAGCTTCAGCCCAGACTCTTTGATAGCCTGCAGCACACAACTCAAACGCTGATCATGCTCTTCCACTGTAGACCCATACACTAGAATGTCGTCCATGACGACTGCTGTGCCCACGTGGCCACTCAGGAGAGAACTCATTTCCCTCTGAAAGATCTCAGGAGCGGAGGATATCCCAAAGGGAAGTCTGCAGAAACAGAACCGACCTACCGGAGTGATAAAGGTAGTCAGTTTGCGGCACTTTGGATCCAGGGGGATCTGCCAAAAGCCGCTAGAAGCGTCTAATGTGGAAAAGAACTTCGCCCCAGCCAGCTTCGGGGCTATATCTTCCAATGTCGGCAGCACAAATCTCTCCCTCTTCACTGCCTCATTCAACCTTTTCAGGTCCACACAGATGCGCACCTTTCCGTTTTTCTTTGCAACTGGAACAATGGGGGCACACCAATCAGTTGCTTCAACAACCTCTTCAATAACCCCCATAGACTTCATGCGCATGAGCTCTTTCTCCACTTGAGGCATGAGCGGGAACGGAATTCTACGAGGAGTAGAAATACTGTACGGGACTGCGTCACTTTTAAGTGCTATACGGACAGGTTTGCAGCTCAGTAGGCCCAACTCGCCAAACATATCTTCAGAGATCTCATTCACTCTGGCCACGAGGCCCAAGTCACAGGCTGCTTTTCTGCTCAATAAACTGTTAACACACTGACCTCGGATCACATGCACCCACATGGTGAACTTCCTTTGTTTGTACTCACAGCTGGCAAGAAATTTCCCCACACAATCAATGCGGCCACCAGGACTATGAACATTTGTAGTAACCTTCGCCAGCTGGGGCTGTCGAGGCAGTCTCATAAATTCAGCAAAAGACATTACAGTGATATCTGCTCCTGTATCAATCTTAAAATCAACATTGGCTCCCATTACAGTAAAGGTAACTTTCCAATCTTCCTCTGAGCTTGTCCGTTCCACAACAGACCCCACAAAAGACACTTCCTGACCCTCCTGGTCACTGTCCACCTGCATCTCCTTAATGTATTCAGTTTTACACACCACTTCAAAATGGCCTATTCTGTTACATTTTCTGCATCTTTTATCTCTGGCCGGGCATATAGCACTCTGATCATGAGCCCGGTAGCACCGTGTGCATCGGCCATGTTGCGCCCATCCACTTCTAGGCCTTTCCAGTACTTTAGATCTACCGCTCACACTGTGCCTTTCACCAGTAATTTTCCTAGACTGTTGCACTTCATCCACAATACTCTCAGACCTCAGATCAGCACTTTGCTTTTTCACCAGTTCACTCTGGCGGGCCATCCTAATAGCCCCGTCTAATGTTAAATCAGGCTCTAACTGCAGCTTCAGGGAGACTTCAGCATCTGCAATTCCAATAACTATTCTGTCTCTGATTTGCTCTTCTTTAGCAACACCAAACTCACAGAATTCAGCTAATTCATACAGGCTGCGCAAAAATGACTCCACAGATTCTCCCACACGCTGATTACGTTTGTGAAAACAAGCTCTCTCATGAATCACATTTCTTTTGGGCACAAAGTGGGCACTGAGTTTATCCATAACTATATCAAAGTTAACTTCTTCCCCTTCTTGGAAAGTAAAAGCATTGAACACTGGCTCTACATCTTTCCCCATAGAGTATAAAAGAGAATTAACTTGTACTTCACCACTCTCCTTGTTCAGTTTGGATGCAATCCTGAAGCGCTGAAACCGCTGACGCCATGTGGGCCAAGCTGCAGGCTGAGAAAAGTCAAAAGGCTCAGGTGGGGTAAACTTTGACATCGTCATCATCAGAAACAGAAGCGTAGTCCAGAACTTCTGACACCATGTCATGAGATGCAGGACATATGCAGGACACAGCAATGATGGTACAACTCTATTTTATTACAGAGCATAGCAATACACATCCAGACAGGTTGATTGTACTAAACTAACTGCGACACAGACACCGGACCTAAGCCCCGCCCACATGCTAGTGACATCACATCCTGCTATCATCACAACGCCTTTATTTCATCTTCAAGGTTGTGATGAATACTAAAAAAGAATTGTATTTTTAACTTCCATAAATTCTCATGTCAATGCAATTTCCATCTAGATATTAACATATTTGGCCACGTTCCTTCCTAATCAAACAGATCACTACCTGCCAATGGGATGCTTAGAACCTATACTTTAACCCCTTAAAGACTAGCAACGTACCCTGTACATCACTCGGCTTTGAATAGGGAAGTGCTATTAAATGCACGGTCTCGCCACCAGTGTTGAGGCCACACTATTTACGATGACAAGAAGGGAGGGTATAATAGCGCAGTACCGCCACTTGTGGCGGGACACGTGCTATTTAAAAAAATATAACCCTTAATGAGCGGCAACATACATTGTACATCTCAGTCGTTAAAGGGTTACTATATTGAGACTTTTTTTCCTTAAGATATTTATATTTTACTTCTCTAGAAATCAATGTGCACTATTTGATACCCTATGTTGTAATTTAAATTTTTGGTTGTGTTCCTAGACTTTTGGAGATAAAAGAGGGAAAGTCACAATGTGCAGTTTATTTCCTTTTCAATTGTGTTTTTTTCCTTTTACAAAATATTAAGTAATATGCTATCTAGATGTGTCATATTCTAAATCTTCATATCCCCACTTCCCTTCCCAAAGGTAAATGATATAGCAGAGTAGCATTTAGTAAGACAGTATTCTATTTACTTCTGTGATACTCCCATGCTATGTGAGGTGCTGCACTGCTTGCTTATTTAAAGGGACATTAAACACTAAGAGCCAGATTACAAGTGAAGTGCTAAATATTGCTTGCGTGCAAGCAATATTAGTGCTCCATTGAGTAATACCAGCGCCCGCTAATATTAGCTGGTATTACAACTCAAGTGTAAAATTACGCAAGCTCAGAATCTAAGTGCAGTGAAGGGGGTAAGTAGCTCAGCGATGCAGCAAATATAACACCCAACTCCGACCAACTTTACCCCCAAAATACTACCTAGTGCAAATATTTTATTAAAACATAAAAATAATACAATTTGTATTTTTTTTTTATAAAATACACTACACTGTATTTTGGGGAAATTTGGGGCATATTTATAAAATTGACCAGAGATCTGATCTCTGGTTAATTTTATAAGCGCTAGTTGCTACCACAAGCATATAGTAGCAATAACCAGACACTTCTAATGGCTGGTTATTTATTGCGTGCCTGCAAAAGGGCACATTTGTCCACTTGCGGGCGCGCAATAAATTAGCGCTCCACTTATAATCTAGCCCTAAATAAATGCTAGATACAATGAAGCATTGAAAGAAAAGGTTAGTCTGTGAATAACATGTAGATGTATTTTTTAAAGTTATATTTGGTGTTTAAACATTAACAAACTAAGTGTAAAGTTTTAGTGTCTATAAAAACAAAATTTATGCTTACCTGATAAATTCCTTTCTCCTGTAGTGTCGTCAGTCCACGGGTCATCATTACTTCTGGGATATTAACTCCTCCCCAACAGGAAGTGCAAGAGGATTCACCCAGCAGAGCTGCTATATAGCTCCTCCCCTCTACGTCACCTCCAGTCATTCGACCAAGGACCAACGAGAAAGGAGAAGCCAAAGGGTGTAGTGGTGACTGGAGTATAATTCAAAAATTTTTTACCTGCCATAAAAAACAGGGCGGGCCGTGGACTGACCACACTACAGGAGAAAGGAATTTATCAGGTAAGCATAAATTTTGTTTTCTCCTGTTAAGTGTGGTCAGTCCACGGGTCATCATTACTTCTGGGATACCAATACCAAAGCTAAAGTACACGGATGACGGGAGGGACAGGCAGGCTCTTTATACGGAAGGAACCACTGCCTGAAGAACCTTTCTCCCAAAAACAGCCTCCGAAGAACCAAAAGTGTCAAATTTGTAAAATTTGGAAAAAGTATGAAGAGAAGACCAAGTTGCAGCCTTGCAAATCTGTTCAACAGAAGCCTCATTCTTAAAGGCCCAAGGGAAGCCACAGCTCTAGTAGAATGTGCTGTAATTCTTTCAGGAGGCTGCTGTCCAGCAGTCTCATAGGCTAACCGTATTGTGCTACGAAGCCAAAAAGAGAGAGAGGTAGCCGAAGCTTTTTGACCTCTCCTCTGACCAGAATAAACGACAAACAGGGAAGACGTTTGTCGAAAATCCTTAGTTGCCTGTAGATAAAATTTCAGGGCACGGACTACATCTAGATTGTGTAGCAGACGTTCCTTCTTCGAAGAAGGATTAGGACACAAAGATGGAACCACAATCTCTTGATTGATATTCCTGTTAGTGACCACCTTAGGTAGGAACCCAGGTTTAGTACGCAGAACTACCTTGTCTGAATGAAAAATCAGATAAGGAGAATCACAATGTAAGGCAGATAACTCAGAGACTCTTCGAGCCGAGGAAATCGCCATTAAAAACAGAACTTTCCAAGATAACAGCTTGATATCAATGGAATGAAGGGGTTCAAACGGAACACCCTGTAAAACATTAAGAACTAAGTTCAAACTCCATGGTGGAGCAACAGTTTTAAACACAGGCTTGATCCTAGCTAAAGCCTGACAAAAAGCTTGAACGTCCGGAACTTCTGACAGACGTTTGTGTAAAAGAATGGACAGAGCTGAAATCTGTCCCTTTAAGGAACTAGCGGATAAACCCTTTTCTAAACCTTCTTGTAGAAAAGACAATATCCTCGGAATCCTAACCTTACTCCAAGAGTAACTCTTGGATTCGCACCAATATAAGTATTTGCGCCATATCTTATGGTAAATCTTTCTGGTAACAGGCTTCCTAGCCTGTATTAAGGTATCAATAACTGACTCAGAAAAACCACGTTTTGATAAAATCAAGCGTTCAATTTCCAAGCAGTCAGCTTCAGAGAAATTGGATTTTGATGTTTGAAGGGACCCTGGATCAGAAGGTCCTGTTTCAGAGGTAGAGACCAAGGTGGACAGGATGACATGTCCACTAGATCTGCATACCAAGTCCTGCGTGGCCATGCAGGCGCTATTAGAATCACTGATGCTCTCTCCTGTTTGATTCTGGCAATCAACCGAGGAAGCATCGGGAAGGGTGGAAACACATAAGCCATCCCGAAGGTCCAAGGTGCTGTCAAAGCATCTATCAGAACCGCTCCCGGATCCCTGGATCTGGACCCGTAACGAGGAAGCTTGGCGTTCTGTCGAGACGCCATGAGATCTATCTCTGGTTTGCCCCAACGTCAAAGTATTTGGGCAAAGACCTCCGGATGAAGTTCCCACTCCCCCGGATGAAAAGTCTGACGACTTAAGAAATCCGCCTCCCAGTTCTCCACTCCCGGGATGTGGATTGCTGACAGGTGGCAAGAGTGAGACTCTGCCCAGCGAATTATCTTTGATACTTCCATCATTGCTAGGGAGCTTCTTGTCCCTCCCTGATGGTTGATGTAAGCTACAGTCGTGATGTTGTCTGACTGAAACCTGATGAACCCCCGAGTTGTTAACTGGGGCCAAGCCAGAAGGGCATTGAGAACTGCTCTCAATTCCAGAATGTTTATTGGTAGGAGACTCTCCTCCTGATTCCATTGTCCCTGAGCCTTCAGAGAATTCCAGACAGCGCCTCAACCTAGTAGGCTGGCGTCTGTTGTTACAATTGTCCAGTCCGGCCTGCTGAATGGCATCCCCCTGGACAGATGTGGCCGAGAAAGCCACCATAGAAGAGAATTTCTGGTCTCTTGATCCAGATTCAGAGTAGGGGACAAGTCTGAGTAATCCCCATTCCACTGACTTAGCATGCACAATTGCAGCGGTCTGAGATGTAGGCGTGCAAAGGGTACTATGTCCATTGCCGCTACCATTAAGCCGATCACCTCCATGCATTGAGCTACTGATGGGTGTTGAATGGAATGAAGGACACGGCATGCATTTTGAAGCTTTGTTAACCTGTCTTCTGTCAGGTAAATCTTCATTTCTACAGAATCTATAAGAGTCCCCAAGAAGGGAACTCTTGTGAGTGGAAAGAGAGAACTCTTCTTTTCGTTCACCTTCCATCCATGCGACCTTAGAAATGCCAGTACTAACTCTGTATGAGACTTGGCAGTTTGAAAGCTTGAAGCTTGTATCAGAATGTCGTCTAGGTACGGAGCTACCGAAATTCCTCGCGGTCTTAGTACCGCCAGAAGAGCACCCAGAACCTTTGTGAAGATTCTTGGAGCCATAGCCAATCCGAATGGAAGAGCTAGAAACTGGTAATGCCTGTCTAGAAAGGCAAACCTTAGATACCGGTAATGATCTTTGTGAATCGGTATGTGAAGGTAAGCATCCTTTAAATCCACTGTGGTCATGTACTGACCCTTTTGGATCATGGGTAAAATTGTCCGAATAGTTTCCATTTTGAACGATGGAACTCTTAGGAATTTGTTTAGGATCTTTAAATCCAAGATTGGCCTGAAAGTTCCCTCTTTTTTGGGAACCACAAACAGATTTGAGTAAAACCCTTGTCCTTGTTCCGACCGCGGAACCGGATGGATCACTCCCATTAATAAAAGATCTTGTTCGCAGCGTAGAAACGCCTCTTTCTTTATTTGGTTTGTTGACAACCTTGACAGATGAAATCTCCCTCTTGGGGGAGAGGATTTGAAGTCCAGAAGGTATCCCTGAGATATGATCTCTAACGCCCAGGGATCCTGGACATCTCTTGCCCAAGCCTGGGCGAAGAGAGAAAGTCTGCCCCCCACTAGATCCGTTCCCGGATCGGGGGCCCTCAATTCATGCTGTCTTAGGGGCAGCAGCAGGTTTCCTGGCCTGCTTGCCCTTGTTCCAGGACTGGTTAGGTCTCCAGCCTTGTCTGTAGCGAGCAACAGCTCCTTCCTGATTTGGTGCAGAGGAAGTTGATGCTGCTCCTGCTTTGAAATTACGAAAGGAACGAAAATTAGACTGTCTAGCCTTAGTTTTGGCTCTGTCTTGAGGCAGGGCATGGCCTTTACCTCCTGTAATGTCAGCGATAATTTCTTTCAACCCGGGCCCGAATAAGGTCTGCCCTTTGAAAGGTATATTAAGCAATTTAGACTTAGAAGTAACGTCAGCTGACCAGGATTTTAGCCACAGTGCTCTGCGCGCCTGAATGGCGAATCCGGAATTCTTAGCCGTAAGTTTAGTTAAATGTACTACGGCATCCGAAATAAATGAGTTAGCTATCTTAAGGGCTTTAAGCTTGTGTGTAATCTCATCTAATGGAGCTGATTCAAGTGTCTCTTCCAGAGACTCAAACCAAAATGCTGCTGCAGCCGTGACAGGCGCAATGCATGCAAGAGGTTGCAATATAAAACCTTGTTGAACAAACATTTTCTTAAGGTAACCCTCTAACTTTTTATCCATTGGATCTGAAAAGGCACAGCTATCCTCCACCGGGATAGTGGTACGCTTAGCTAAAGTAGAAACTGCTCCCTCCACCTTAGGGACCGTTTGCCATAAGTCCCGTGTGGTGGCGTCTATTGGAAACATCTTTCTAAATATCGGAGGGGGTGAGAACGGTACACCGGGTCTATCCCACTCCTTAGTAACAATTTCAGTAAGTCTCTTAGGTATAGGAAAAACGTCAGTACTCGACGGTACCGCAAAATATTTATCCAACCTACACATTTTCTCTGGTATTGCAACTGTGTTACAATCATTCAGAGCCGCTAACACCTCCCCTAGTAATACACGGAGGTTTTCCAGCTTAAATTTAAAATTTGAAATATCTGAATCCAGTTTGTTTGGATCAGAACCGTCACCCGCAGAATGAAGCTCTCCGTCCTCATGTTCTGCAAATTGTGACGCAGTGTCTGACATGGCCCTAATATTATCAGCGCACTCTGTTCTCACCCCAGAGTGATCACGCTTACCTCTTAGTTCTGGTAATTTAGCCAAAACTTCAGTCATAACAGTAGCCATATCCTGTAATGTGATTTGTAATGGCCGCCCAGATGTACTCGGCGCTACAATATCACGCACCTCCCGAGCGGGAGATGCAGGTACTGACACGTGAGGCGAGTTAGTCGGCATAACTCTCCCCTCGTTGTTTGGTGAAATATGTTCAATTTGTACAGATTGACTTTTATTTAAAGTAGCATCAATGCAGTTAGTACATAAATTTCTATTGGGCTCCACTTTGGCTTTAGCACATATAGCACAGATATCTTCCTCTGAATCAGACATGTTTAACACACTAGCAAATAAACTAGCAACTTGGAAATACTTTTCAAGTAATTTACTATAATATGAAAACGTACTGTGCCTATAAGAAGCACAGAAAAAGTTATGACAGTTGAAAATTAATAAACTGAAAAGTTATAGCATCAAATCTTTGTAAAAAACACAATTTTAGCAAAGGATTGCTCCCATTAGCAAAGGATAACTAACCATGATAGCAGAAAAAAAATATAGAAATAAACGTTTTTTATCACAGTCAACTACAATCTCACAGCTCTGCTGTGAGTGATTACCTCCCTCAAAACAAGTTTTGAAGACCCCTGAGTTCTGTAGAGATGAACCGGATCATGCAGGGAAGACAATAAACTTCTGACTGAATTTTTTTATGCGTAGCAAAAGTGCCAAAAAAGGCCCCTCCCCCTCACACACAACAGTGAGAGAGATCAGTAAACTGTCATAAATTAAATAAAACGACTGCCAAGTGGAAAAAAATAGTGCCCAAAACATTTTTTCACCCAGTACCTCAGAAAATTAAACGATTTTACATGCCAGCAAAAAACGTTTAACATTAAATAAATTAAGTGTTATTAAAAAGCCTGTTGCTAGTCCCTGCAAATTAGGCTAAAGTCTTATGCATACAGTATAATTCCAGTGAAGTGCCATTCCCCAGAATACTGAAGTGTAAAATATACATACATGACAGCCTGATACCAGTTGCTGCTACTGCATTTAAGGCTGAGTTTACATTATATCGGTATGGCAGAATTTTCTCATCAATTCCATTGTCAGAAAATAATAAGCTGCTACATACCTCTTTGCAGATTAATCTGCCCGCTGTCCCCTGATCTGAAGTTTACCTCTCCTCAGATGGCCGAGAAACAGCAATATGATCTTAACTACGCCGGCTAAAATCATAGAAAAAACTCAGGTAGATTCTTCTTCAAATTCTACCAGAGAAGGAATAACACACTCCGGTGCTATTATAAAATAACAAACTTTTGATTGAAGGTATGAAACTCAGTATAATCACCACAGTCCTCTCACACATCCTATCTATTCGTTGGGTGCAAGAGAATGACTGGGGGTAACGTAGAGGGGAGGAGCTATATAGCAGCTCTGCTGGGTGAATCCTCTTGCACTTCCTGTTGGGGAGGAGTTAATATCCCAGAAGTAATGATGACCCGTGGACTGACCACACTTAACAGGAGAAAGAATGGGATCTTACTTAGGTTACCTGCTGTTATCTGCTGTGGCCAATTAGGGACAGTTATAAATTTATCACTAGAGTGTGCGGCCAATGGCTGTGTGGAATATAACAGTGCTCTGCACTTCCATTTCTAACAGGAGCTGAAAAGCTCACAACTTCAGAATAGAATTGCAGGAAAAGGGGACAAAATAAATAATGAAAGTATATATATATATATATATATATATATATATATATATACACACACACACACACACACACACACAGTTTATCCTTTTATATTACCATCTCAAGGTGTTTATTGTCCCTTTAAAAGGGCCTTAATAGTAAAAAAAAAAATGACATCCTTTAATGTAAATTTAAGACTATTGACCCTGCACTACTGTGAGATTAACCCACACAAAGGCTTTAAACACACAATGGAAGTACTGATTGGTACCTGCAGAGCACTGCTGGTCCAGAGCAAAAACTGCCAACTGCTGCTTATCTAATCAGAAATACTAGTTGAATGACTAGCACTCATGATTGGATCAGCAGCACTTCCGCTCAGGATCAGCAGTGCTCTGTGGTTCCAAGCGGTACTTCTACTGTGTGTTTAATCCCTAGTGCAGGGTTGATGGTCTTAAAATGAATTAAAACAAATTAGAGCATGCATTTTTTTTACTAATATGCTCTTTTAAAGAAATATATATTGTTTTATCTTAAGTTGCATGTTGCTGAAGCACTGAAAATTGTAAAGGGAGTTTCATTTATTGTTCCTGTGATAGGAGCATTCCTTTGTTTGAAGAATGTTTCTTTTTAGACAAGATTTATAATTCATTAACATTTTAATTGATATTATTTGATAGTGCAATACAAATCCTGTCACAAAGAAGCACCACTATCAAAATGGAACATTCCTTTCAAAGGGTCAGCTCAATCCAAGCACAGAGAAAACTCCAACATGACTGCTCTATTTATGATCATGGGAGGATCAGGGAAGTGAGTAAAACACTCCCCTGCTGTATCACATCCATATAAGCATGTTGTATAAACAGAAACAAACACTCCCCTGCTGTATCACATCCATATAAACATGTTGTATAAACAGAAACAAACACTCCCCTGCTGTATCACATCCATATAAGCATGTTGTATAAACAGAAATAAAACACTCCCCTGCTGTATCACATCCATATACGCATGTTGTATAAACAGAAACAAACACTCCCCTGCTGTATCACATCCATATAAACATGTTGTATAAACAGAAACAAACACTCCCCTGCTGTATCACATCCATATAAGCATGTTGTATAAACAGAAATAAAACACTCCCCTGCTGTATCACATCCATATAAGCATGTTGTATAAACAGAAATAAAACACTCCCCTGCTGTATCACTTCCATATAAGCATGTTGTATAAACAGAAACAAACACTCTCCTGCTGTATCACATCCATATAAGCATGTTGTATAAATAGAAACAAACACTCCCCTGCTGTATCACATCCATATAAGCATGTTGTATAGACAGAAACAAACACTCCCCTGCTGTATCACATCCATATAAGCATGTTGTATAAAAAACAAAACAAAAAAAAAAAAACAATTATAAAAGAAATGACTCAGTGGGGTGATTTAAACAAGAAAAAACATAACTGCTTACCTGTGACCACAAACAATTCTTGTGTGGGATTGGCAATCCCCTATGCATCTTCTCATTTCATGGTCAGTAATGTCTTTATAGACCCTTTGACATGTTTCTGTAATAGGAAACAACATCAAATAAATGAGTATAAAGTTAGATATGCAAAATAATTAGATAAAGTCTGTTCAGCAATAGTCTGTCCCGTTACATGGGCATAATACACTTTGTGATTATAACATGAATTATTTAATTATAAATAATAAAACAACTTTGCATTATACTTTCATTATTTTGCCCGCTTTGCCTGTAATGTAATGGTCTATGCAAAAGTTTTCCAGTGGCCAAATTTCACCACCATTTTCCTTATTTGGAGGAGCTAATCCTGATGTACTTCATGTGACAGTCACTCTAGTCACATCATACTGTCAGTAGGCTTTTCCTCATTTTATGTATGTTATCACAAAGTCACATCATACTGTCAGTATGCCTTTCCTTGTTTTGTTAGCACAAAGTCCATGCTAAAGCCAATTAGAAAGCTATACAGACTATTGTTAATCATTTGAGGTCTGAAGCCTGCATTACCAATTTTCAGCATAGTAAAAGCCCATATTATTCAGAGTTAAAGGGACATGAAACCCAATTTTTTTTTCTTTTGTTATTTAGAAAGAGCATGTCATTTTAAACCACTTTCGAATTTACTTATTTTACCTAATTTGCTTCATTTTCTTGATATCACTTGCTGAAAAGCATATCTAGATATGCTCAGTAGCTGCTGATTGGTTGCTGCACATAGAGGCCTTGTGTGATTAGCTCACACATGTGCATTGCTATTTCTTCAACAAAGGCTATCTAAAGAATTGAGCAAATTAGATAATAGAAGTAAATTGGAAAGTTGTTTAAAATTGCATGCCCTATCTGAATCATGAAAGTTTAATTTCGAATAGATTGTCCCTTTAAAGGGACATGAAACCCATCATTTTTCTTTCATAATTAAAATAGAGCAGGATTCTTCAAACCATGGGTCGGGACCCATTACTGGGTCACAACACCATGTGTACTGGGTCCCGACTTGTGTGTGTGTTGTAGGAGTGTGTGTGGTGTATTGTATGAGATTGTGTGTGTGCTGTGCATGTGTTGTGTATGAGAGTGTGTGTGTGTTGTATTAGTGTGTGTGTTATATGAGAGAGTGTGTGGTATGTGTGTTGTATGAGTGTGTGTGGTATGCGTGTGTTATGAAAGTGTGTGTGTATGTGTGTGTTGTAAGAGTGTATGGGGTGAGTGTGTATTATATGAAAGTGTGTGTGTTGTATGATAGTGTATGTGGTATGTGTGTTATATGAAAGTGTGTGTTGTATGAGAGTGTGTGTGGTATGTGTGTTACATGAAAATGTGTGTTGTATGAGAGTGTGTGGTGTGTGTGTTGTATGAGAGTTTGTGTGTGGTATGCGTGTGTTATGAAAGTGTGTGTGTATGTGTGTGTTGTAAGAGTGTATGGGGTGAGTGTGTGTTATATTAAAGTGTGTGTGTTGTATGAGAGTGTGTGTGGTATGTGTGTTATATGAAAGTGTGTGTGTTGTATGAGATTGTGTGTGGTATGTGTGTTATATGAAAGTGTGTGTGTTGTATGAGAGTGTGTGGTATGTGTGTTACATGGAAATGTGTGTTGTATGAGAGTGTGTGGTGTGTGTGTTGTATGAGAGTGTGTGTGTTATTACGTTTTACAACGCTTTCATATTTGACTATAATCAGGAATAAAGCATGCACATATTTTATTTTCTTTGCCAAAAATTGCAGCTATCATGTTATTTATTTCTTACAAAATTATTTCAAGACCAAGTATAAAAATTGGGTCCTAAAGGTATGTGGTATCATGGCACTGGGTCTTGGGGGGAAAAGTTTGAAGAACCCTGAAACAGAGCATACAATTTTAAACAACTTTCCACTTTACATCTATTATTTAATTTGCTTAATTCTCTTGATATCCTTTTTTGAAGAAGCAGCAATGCACTACTGGGAGCTATTAAATTCATTGGGTGAGCAAATAACGTGAAGTATACATGTGCAGCCACCAATCAGCAGCTACTGAACATACTTAGGTATCCTTTTCTATAAAGAATACCAAGAGAACAAAACAAATTAGATAATAGAAGTAAATTGTAAAGAAAATTTATGCTTACCTGATAAATGTATTTCTTTTTTGACACAATGAGTCCACGGATCATCTTAATTACTAATGGGACCACAGCAGAGCTGTTAAATAGCTCCTCCTTTCCCTCCCACTCCAGTCATTCAACCGAAGTTAAGGATAGAAAGGAAAAACCAACCATGAGTAGCCCTTGGATTCACACCAATAGAGATATTTACGCCAAATCTTATGGTAAATCTTTCTAGTTACAGGCTTACGAGTCTGAATCATGGTCTCTATGACCGAGTCAGAAAACCCCCGCTTGGATAAAATTTAGCGTTCAATCTCCAAGCAGTCAGCTTCAGAGAAACTAGATTTGGGTGAAGAAAGGGCCCCTGAATTAGAAGGTCCTTCCTCAACAGAAGTCTCCAAGGTGGCAGAGACGCCTACTCCACCAGATCTGCATACCAAATCCTGCGAGGCCAAGCTGGAGCTATGAGGATCACCGATGCCCTCTCCTGTTTGATTAGAGCAATGACCCGAGGAAGAAGAGCAAACGGAGGAAATAGGTATGCTAGACTGAAGGTCCAAGGGACCACCAGAGCATCTATCAGCTCCGCCTGGGGGTCCCTGGACCTCGACCCGTATCTCGGGAGCTTGGCATTTAAGAGCCTTTATTCTATCCTGGATCTCATCCAAAGAAGTTTCTGTCCTGAGAGCCTCAGACAGTGCATCAAACCAATACACTGCCACACTAGTGATGGTAGCAATACACACAGCTGGTTGTCATTGCAGGCCCTGGTGTACAGTGTGAGTAAACCCTCTAATTTTTTGCCCATAGGATCTTTGAAGGTACAACTATCCTCTATGGGAAAAGTAGTTCTCTTAGCTAATGTAGAAATGGCCTCTTCCACCTTAGGCACTGTTTGCCAAGCCTCTTTGTTAGAGTCGGCTATGGGAAACATCTTCTTAAAAATAGGAGAGGGAGAAAAAGGTATGCCCGGTCTCTCCCATTCCTTAGCAATTATTTCATAAGCTCGGTCAGGGACCGGAAACACGTCTGTCGAGGAAGCAACCTTGAAATATTTGTTCAGCTTACTAGACTTCTTAGGAACAACCACTACCGTGGAGTCACTGTCGTCCAAAGTAACTAAAACCTCCCTAAGTAACAGACGGAGGTGTTCTAGCTTAAACCTAAAAGATACAACCTCAGAATCAGCCAGAGGAATTACACTTTCTGAATCTGAAATTTCTCCTTCAGATGCTACAGCGGTATCCTCCTCTTCGGTATTCTGGGAGGGCACCTCCGAAATTGCAACAATTGCATCAGAAACCTCGCTTACTAAATTTCTGATTTTCCTTTTTACGCTTTCCCTGCCACATTGGAAAAGCAGACAACGCATCATGAGAGAAGCTATGTCTTTTAAGGTAACTCCAGCGGGAGCTAGAGCAGAAGTGCAGGGCACTGCTTGTGAGGGAGGTAACATTTGGGACGCTTGGGGAGAAAGCTGCGGCATATTTTGAACCTCGTCATAAGACTCTTGGACAGTATCGGCTTTAGAAAAATTTTGCTCAGAAAAAATATTTTCCCTATAATTTAAAGTCCTCTCAATACATGAGGGACAGAAAGGGATAGGTGGTTCCACATTTGCATCAAAACACAAGGAGCAAGTGACATCTTGCAAGTCTCCTTGGTCCATACTGTTCACAATGAGTAAATTAATAAATAAAAAACCTCAAAAATGAATTAAAATTTTTGTAATGAAAATATGTTACTGTGTCTTTAAATTTAAACAGGTAACTTTTTTACCCAACTATGTCAATTATGAAAATATCACAATTTGAACACTACAGACACCTTTACACCTCAGTAACCCTGCTGAGGTGCCTACCTGACTGCTAAACAGGAGTCAATGTCCCTTTTCTTGTGGTGCAGGAACGATCCGGACCTCAGCAATAAGAATAGTGCCAACGGATAATGCTAGAAACGCCTGCTTTACTGGAAACCATGCGTTTCTAGTGACACGCTACTGAACTGAAGCCCATCGTGGGCGTTACTATATGCACCTCATCTCCCGATCGGCCTGTTTGCTAAGTAAAGCCGTCGGGAGACACAAACCACCAGAGCAAATGAAAAAGCTTTACTCCCAGCCCCAGTGCCTGCAGATATGGCTGTCTAAAATCCTCTCCAGTCTAGGAGAGTCTGTAGTCCCCAAACATAAAGCGCCCCTTCCTGTATGAGCCTTATATGTTCATTTTTCCAATAAATGTTCACACCTTTATCTCTGAGATGCTTTGTTTCCTTGGCCCCAGAATAAAAAAGCAGCACTTACCTCGTATCTGCCTGACAGCAAGGCAGCTCACAGGCTTGAGAGGTCCTATCCCTCACATCAACCTGTGGAGAAATAAAAGTCTGAGTAAATTACATGGGAGGCGCAGTGAGAATTATGTCCCACAAGTTCGCATTGCTCTAAAGCCACCACTGCTCTACTGAAGAGACTGATATGGACTACGGCTACACTCTAGGACAAAGCAGCACAATCTTGCACTACTTTAAAAATAATAAACTCTTGATTGAAGAATTTTATCTAACAACTCACTTTACCACTTCCTAGCACTAACGTAGGCAAAGAGAATGACTGGAGTGGGAGGGAAGGGAGGAGCTTTTTAACAGCTTTGCTGTGGTGCTCTTTGCCGCCTCCTGCTGACCAGGAGGTGAATATCCTATTAGTAATTAAGATGATCCGTGGACTCATCGTGTCATGAAAAAGAGAAATCGTTTAACCCCTTGAGTGCTAACAATGGCTCTGAGCTGTCACAGGGTTTCACACTCTGGTGCTAACAACGGCTCAGAGCCGTCACTAGCACTCTCCCACCTTGAGGGAGATCTGGGGGCTCCCACCCGCTCCTACCCCGGCAATTGGGCCTGCATAGTGACAGGCATCACCGGGGCTTCACGTTATGCATGGTGATGTCACACGCAATGACTTGATGACGTCACCGTGCAACTTTATTTAACATTAACAATGTTAACTATCGAAGCAGGGGGCATGCTGCTTAGAAGCCTGTATCTCAGGCATCTAAGCAGCTACAGACCCCCAAGACCCACTGTTGGAAATGTAATCGTCTAACCTTTCCAACAGTGTAAGTCTTGGGGATCTGAAAAAAAAAGGAAAAAAATAAATATATATTTTAAAAAAATATAAAACAAAAAAAACAAAAACTAAAAAAGCTTAGCACCAAGGTGGGAAAGTGCTTAGCACTGAAGGGTTAAAAATTAAATTTCATGCTCAATACTGAATCATGAAAGACAGAAAAACCTTGGGTTTCATGCCCCTTTAAATTATAGTAAATGTTGCAAAATAAAAAATATATTGCAAAGTTGCATAACTAAACATTTTATATTGTAATCTCAATGTGTGTCATGCCCCTTTAAAGCATATATGTCTATATGTGTGTACATATATATTAAAGTGATGGTAAATCCTAGCGTTTGTGAAACGCTAGGATTTACCATTGGAACAAATAAAGGGAACTTTCATTCATGACGTATAAAATACTTCATGCTGAAAGCTCCTTTTTTTGTTTGCAGCGTTTGCCGCACTGAGCTGCTAAGGCAACCTACGGCAGAACGGTATTTGACTGAGGTGACGTTTCCACCTCTTAGCCAATAGCCTTGCAGGAAATTCGAGGCCTGTCACTTTAATGTTTTTATATGTGTATATATGACTGTAAATACATATATACACATATAAATACAATAATATATATGTATACATATTTATATATATATATACACATACATACATACATACATACATACATACATACATACATACAAAAACATCTTTAGCAATGTATGTGTCTCAATGTCAAAGCCATTTGCCTGCCTTTTTTTTTCTAGCACCCGAGATCTCATATCTTTTGAACCCTTAAAAGGTTTTTTGTGCAATATTTTTTTTAAATAATTTTTTATTAGACTTTCGGCTAGATTGCGAGTTTTGCATTATGAGTATAACGCTGCTTTTTCACTATCGCTGCTATTACGAGTCTTGTAAGTACAGCTGTACCGCACACTTTTTTGGCCGTCACGCAACGTAACTACAACACCTTTCAAAAAGTCATTTTTCAATGGGACTTCCATAGAAGTTGTTTGTATTTTATTTTTTTATTACAGGCAAAAGAGCTGATTTATTTGGGGCAATGTCCTGCAAAAGGCCCTTTTAAGGGCCATTGGCAGTTTAGTTTAGGCTAGGGGTTTTTTATTTGGGAGGGGGGCTTTTTTATTTTGATAGGGCTATTAGATTAGGTGTAATTAGTTTAAATATTTGATCATTTATTTTTTTTATTTTGTGTAATTTAGTGTTTATTTTTTTGTCATTTAGTTAATTGTATTTAATTAATGTAATTTATTTAATTTTAGTGTAATGTTAGGTGTTAGTGTGAGGCAGGTTAAGTTTTATTTTACAGGTAAATTAATTTTTTATTTATTTTAACTAGATAGTTAGTAAATAGTTAATAACTATTTACTAACTAGTCTACCTAGTTAAAATAAATACAAACTTAGCTGTTAAATAAAATTAAACCTAAGCTAGCTACAATGTAACTATTACAGGTATACCCCGCTCATACAGCGGGTTAGGGACCGGAGCCCCGCTGTAAAGTGAAAACTGCCTTAAAGTGAAACAAGGCAGTTATAGCTTTCTTTTCAGTGTTTAAAATCTTGAAAAGATGTTTGAACTAACATATATTAGGGGTGCAATAGTGCTACGTTTAGTTTAACACTAGCACAGCAAGTATTCAATTAGTATTCAATAAATACTGTACCTGTAAAATAGTGACAATTACTGTAGTAAAATTTGCCAGGCTAGCACTGAGACAAAGATTGCACTGCAATGCTGTTAACAGAGTGAACTAAGCATAACAAAATATTGCCATTCACTTTTCTCGCAATCTCACGATGATTACAGCACTGTTTCAAAATCCTTGGAGGTTGAACTTCAGCTCCACAAAGCGCGGTATTAGCGAATCGCTGTAAAGTGAAGCGCTGTAAAGTGAGGTATACCTGTAGTTATATTGCAGCAAGCTTAGGGTTTATTTTATAGGTAAGTATTTAGTTTTAAATAGGTATTATTTAGTTAATGATTGTAATTTTTATTTAGATTTATTTTAATTATATGAAAGTTAGGGGTGTTAGGGTTAGACTTAGGTTTAGGGTTTAATATATTTATTTAGCATTAGTGATGTGGGAGGCCAGAGGTTTAGGGGTTAATAACTTTAGTATAGTGGCGGTGACATTGGGGGTGGCAGATTAGGGGTTAATACATTTATGTAGGTGGCGGCGACGTTGGGGGCGGCAGCTTAGGGGTTATTAAATTTATGTAGGTGGCGGTGACATTGGGGGCAGCAGATTAGGGGTTAATAAGTGTAGGTAGGTGGCAGCAACATTGTGGGCGGCAGATTAGGGGTTAAAAATTGTGTCGGCGATGTCGGGGGCAAAAGATTAGGGGTGTTTAGACTCGGGGTTTATGTTAGGGTGTTAGGAGTAAACATAAATTTTCTTTCCCCATAGGAATAAATGGGGCTGCGTTACGGAGCTTTACGCTCCTTTATTGCAGGTGTTAGGCTTTTTTTTAAGCCGGCTCTCCCCATTGATGTCTCTGGGGAAATTGTGCATGAGCACGTAAAACCAGCTCAAAGCTGCGCTGGTATTTGTGTGCGGTATGGAGCTCAACGCTGCCATATTGCCTGCTAACGGCCGGGTTTTTGCAAACCTGTAATAGCAGCGCTATTAAAGGTGAGCGGTGGAAATAACTTGCAAGTTAGTAGCGAGCCGCTCATAACGCAAAACTCGTAATCTGGCTGATGGTTATTTACCTGCTCTCATCCAAGGTAATCCAGAAAATCTAGCCTGTTGGGGAGGCCTGGGGACAGGTTTGAAAACCACTGCCCTAGATCAAAATAATTGGCAACTGATATTAAAGGGACTGTTAACAAGGATTATTTTTTAGGGAATAGGGATTTAATCTCAGTTTCTTGCTGCAAGTCTTTTAATTTACGTTAAAGATTTTGATTACAGTAGAATCATTTAAAAAAGTAAATTAAAACATTTGCAGCAAGAAAATTAGATTAAAATCACTAATTACCTTAAAATATTTACTGTATTTTGTAATGCATGTTAAATAAAACACCCTAACAGCTCACTTGCATATGAATAATACTTTTTTAATGTAGGGCCAAATTAAACAAGCAAGGGTTACATTATTAACCCTTCAGCATCTACATAGCAGGACATAGTTATTTTAAACTGCACAAATACTGTAACCCACACCAAAAACAACACAAAATATTAACCCCTGCCAGGCTTCTGAACAGCATCAAAGCAATTCATAAAATACAGCTTGCACCCTTCTAGTACTGCTATATATCAGAAAGTCACAAGCAGATGCAGTTTGTTTGCTAATGTCTGTATATTTCATACACTTAACAGTAACATCTCTCATATAAAAGAATAAAACAGTGATAGATTTTACTAAAAAAGTTTTCTAATTACAAAAATGCTCATTTTCAAACAGAAAAATAAAGATGCACATTTCAATTGTATTTGGATTATCCCTTTAACATTTAAATCTAGTTGTGTTTGTATGTTCTGTGTAATACAGTAGCAGGTGGCTTACTAATGCTGCTAAACAAATCATACACAACATGTGTGTGTGCAGCTAGTGAGATAACTCTTTTTATATATACAGGGGGGCCTAGTTATCAAGCCGTCAACCTCAAATACGCTGGAATTCCGCAGCGTATTTGTGGCGAGGCTGATTCGCCGTAGTTATCAAAGGCTCGAGACCGGCAAAAGTAGAATTTTGTGACGTAAACTTCGATCCGCCGGACTCAGTCCGACACAGATCGATTCTTACGTCACTCCAGATGTTCGGCACATTCTCACTACTTTTGCTAGTTATCAAAAAACTAGCAGGTACGCTCGGCACTTTTACGGCCCAGCGTACCTGGTTTTCAAAGCGCCAGCCTGGAGGCGGCGGATCCCATAGGAATCAATGGGAGTCTGACCATAGCGAAAGTACAAGTTCGCTGCTGACAGACATCCCATTGATTCCTATGGGAGCTGTCTACACCTAACACCCTAACATGTACCCCGAGTCTAAACACCGCTAATCTGACCCCCCCTACACCGCCGCAACTAAATAAAGTTATTACCCCCTAAACCGCCGCTCCCGGAGCCCACCGCAACTATAATAAATGTATTAACCCCTAAACCGCCGTTCCCTGAACCCGCCGCAACCTATATTAAATGTATTAACCCCTATCCTGCCCCCCCTACACCGTCGCGACCTATAATAAATGTATTAACCCCTATCCTGCCCCCCACTACGCCGCCGCCACTGTAATAAAATTATTAACCCCTAAACCTAAGTCTAACCCTAACCCTAACGCCCCCCTAACTTAAATAATTAATTAAATAAATCTAAATAAATTAACTCTTATTAACTAAATGAATCCTATTTAAAACTAAATACTTACCTTTAAAATAAACCCTAATATAGCTACAATATAATTAATAATTATATTATAGCTATCTTAGGATTTATATTTATTTTACAGGTAACTTTGTATTTATTTTAGCTAGTTAGAATAGTTATTAAATAGTTATTAACTATTTAATAACTACCTAGCTAAAAGAAATACAAAATTACCTGTAAAATAAATCCTAACCTAAGTTACAATTAAACCTAATACTACACTATCATTAAATTAACTAAATAAACTACCTACAAATAACTACAATTAAATACAATTACATAAACTAACTAAAGTACAAAAAATAAAAAAAGCTAAGTTACAAAAAATAAAAAATTAAGTTACAAACACGTTAAAAATATTACAACAATTTTAAGCTACTTACACCTAATCTAAGCCCCCTAATAAAATAACAAACCCCCCAAAATAAGAAAAATCCCTACCCTATTCTAAATTAAATAAATTTCAAAGCTCTTTTACCTTACCAGCCCTTAAAAGGGCCATTTGTGGGGGCATGCCCCAAAAAGTTCAGCTTTTTTGCCTGTAAAAGAAAAATACAACCCCCCCAACATTAAAACCCACCACCCACATACCCCTAATCTAACCCAAACCCCCCTTACAAAAACCTAACACTAATCCCCTGAAGATCATCCTACCTTGAGTCGTCTTCACTCAGCCGAGCCACCGATGGAACTGAAGAGGACATCCGGAGCGGAAGAAGTTAATCCTCCAAGCGGCGCTGAAGAAATCTTCCATCCGATGAAGTCATCATCCAGGCAGCGCTGAAGAAGTCTTTGATCCGGCCGATGTCATCTTCCAAGAGGCGCTGAAGATGTCTTCTATCCGGGTGAAGTCATCTTCCAAGCCGGGTCTTGAATCTTCCTTCCGCCGACGCGGAACCACCTTCTTCACCGACGGACTACGACGAATGACGGCTCCTTTAAGGGACGTCATCCAAGATGGCGTCCCCTCAATTCCGATTGGCTGATAGGATTCTATCAGCCAATTGGAATTAAGGTAGGAAAATCTGATTGGCTGATGGAATCAGCCAATCAGATTCAAGTTCAATCCAATTGGCTGATCCAATCAGCCAATCAGATTGAGCTCGCATTCTATTGGCTGATCGGAACAGCCAATAGAATGCGAGCTCAATCTGATTGGCTGATTCCATCAGCCAATCAGATTTTTCCTACCTTAATTCCGATTGGCTGATAGAATCCTATCAGCCAATCGGAATTGAGGGGACGCCATCTTGGATGACGTCCCTTAAAGGAGCCGTCATTCGTCGTAGTCCGTCGGTGAAGAAGGTGGTTCCGCGTCGGCGGAAGGAAGGAAGATTCAAGACCCGGCTTGGAAGATGACTTCGCCCGGATAGAAGACATCTTCAGCGCCTCTTGGAAGATGACATCGGCCGGATCAAAGACTTCTTCAGCGCCGCCTGGATGATGACTTCATCGGATGGAAGATTTCTTCAGCGCCGCTTGGAGGATTAACTTCTTCCGCTCCGGATGTCCTCTTCAGTTCCATCGGTGGCTCGGCTGAGTGAAGACGACTCAAGGTAGGATGATCTTCAGGGGATTAGTGTTAGGTTTTTGTAAGGGGGGTTTGGGTTAGATTAGGGGTATGTGGGTGGTGGGTTTTAATGTTGGGGGGGGTTGTATTTTTCTTTTACAGGCAAAAGAGCTGAACTTTTTGGGGCATGCCCCCACAAATGGCCCTTTTAAGGGCTGGTAAGGTAAAAGAGCTTTGAAATTTATTTAATTTAGAATAGGGTAGGGATTTTTCTTATTTTGGGGGGTTTGTTATTTTATTAGGGGGCTTAGATTAGGTGTAAGTAGCTTAAAATTGTTGTAATATTTTTAACATGTTTGTAACTTAATTTTTTATTTTTTGTAACTTAGCTTTTTTTATTTTTTGTACTTTAGTTAGTTTATGTAATTGTATTTAATTGTAGTTATTTGTAGGTAGTTTATTTAGTTAATTTAATGATAGTGTAGTATTAGGTTTAATTGTAACTTAGGTTAGGATTTATTTTACAGGTAATTTTGTATTTCTTTTAGCTAGGTAGTTATTAAATAGTTAATAACTATTTAATAACTATTCTAACTAGCTAAAATAAATACAAAGTTACCTGTAAAATAAATATAAATCCTAAGATAGCTATAATATAATTATTAATTATATTGTAGCTATCTTAGGGTTTATTTTACAGGTAAGTATTTATTTTTAAATAGTAATAATTTATTAAAGTATAGTGTAGTGTTAGGTGTAATTGTAACTTAGGTTAGGATTTATTTCACAGGTACATTTCTCTTTATTTTAGCTAGGTAAGCTATTAAATAGTTAATAACTATTTAATAGTTATTGTACATGGTTAAAATAAATTGAAAGTTACCTGTCAAATAAATATAAATCCTAAGATAGCTAGAATATAATTCTTATTTATATTGTAGCTATATTAGGGTTTATTTTAAAGGTAAGTATTTAGTTTTAAATAGGATTCATTTAGTTAATAAGAGTTAATTTATTTATATTTATTTAATTAATATTTAAGTTAGGGGGGCATTAGGGTTAGGGTTAGGTTTAGGGGTTAATAATTTTATTACAGTGGCGGCGGCGTAGTGGGGGGCAGGATAGGGGTTATTAAATTTATTATAGGTGGCGACGGTGTAGGGGGGGCAGGATAGGGGTTAATAGGTTTAATATAGGTTGCGGCGGGTTCATGGAGCGGCGGTTTAGGGGTTAAACTATTTATTTAGTTGCGGAGAGGTGCGGGATCAGCAGGATAGGGGTTAATAATTTTATAATAGAGGGCGACGGTGTAGGGGGGGCAGGATAGGGGTTACTAGGTATACTGTAGGTGGCAGCGGTGTCCGGGAGCGGCGGTTTAGGGGTTAATACATTTATAAGAGTTGCGGCAGGGTCTAGGAGCGGCGGTTTAGGGGTTAATACATTTATAAGAGTTGCGGCAGGGTCTAGGAGCGGCGGTTTAGGGGTTAGTAACTTTATTTAGTTGCGGGGGGCTCCGGGGGCGCCGGTATAGGGGGTAGAACAGTGTAGTTTAGTGTGAGTGCTTAGTGACAGGCTAGCAATAAAGCTGGGAAAAAGCCGAAGGGCAGCGAGATCGGATGAGTGATAACTGTCACAGTCCGCTGCTCATCGCCCCGCGGCTTTTTGACAGCTTTATTTGATAACTTAGGCGAACGTATTCAAGGTCCGCGGCGGCGAAGGTAGGCGAGCTTAGGCGGGCGTATTGGGCCGGCGAAGCCAGAAAAGTAGACGGCTTGATAACTACCCCCCAGGGAGTGCACAATTATTAGGCAAATGAGTATTTTGACCACATCATCCTCTTCATGCATGTTGTCTTACTCCAAGCTGTATAGGCTCGAAAGCCTACTACCAATTAAGCATATTAGGTGATGTGCATCTCTGTAATGAGAAGGGGTGTGGTCTAATGACATCAACACCCTATATCAGGTGTGCATAATTATTAGGCAACTTCCTTTCCTTTGGCAAAATGGGTCAAAAGAAGGACTTGACAGGCTCAGAAAAGTCAAAAATTGTGAGATATCTTGCAGAGGGATGCAGCACTCTTAAAATTGCAAAGCTTCTGAAGAGTGATCATCAAACAATCAAGCGTTTCATTCAAAATAGTCAACAGGGTCGCAAGAAGCGTGTGGAAAAACCAAGGCGCAAAATAACTGCCCATGAACTGAGAAAAGTCAAGCGTGCAGCTGCCAAGATCAACATCACTGGAGTGCCCAAAAGCACAAGGTGTGCAATACTCAGAGACATGGCCAAGGTAAGAAAAGCTGAAAGACGACCACCACTGAACAAGACACACAAGCTGAAACGTCAAGACTGGGCCAAGAAATATCTCAAGACTGATTTTTCTAAGGTTTTATGGACTGATGAAATGAGAGTGAGTCTTGATGGGCCAGATGGATGGGCCCGTGGCTGGATTGTTAAAGGGCAGAGAGCTCCAGTCCGACTCAGACGCCAGCAAGGTTGAGGTGGAGTACTGGTTTGGGCTGGGGCCTTTTCGGGTTGAGAATGGAGTCAAGCTCAACTCCCAGTCCTACTGCCAGTTTCTGGAAGACACCTTCTTCAAGCAGTGGTACAGGAAGAAGTCTGCATCCTTCAAGAAAAACATGATTTTCATGCAGGACAATGCTCCATCACACGCGTCCAAGTACTCCACAGCGTGGCTGGCAAGAAAGGGTGTAAAAGAAGAAAATCTAATGACATGGCCTCCTTGTTCACCTGATCTGAACCCCATTGAGAACCTGTGGTCCATCATCAAATGTGAGATTTACAAGGAGGGAAAACAGTACACCTCTCTGAACAGTGTCTGGGAGGCTGTGGTTGCTGCTGCATGCAACGTTGATGGTGAACAGATCAAAACACTGACAGAATCCATGGATGGCAGGCTTTTGAGTGTCCTTGCAAAGAAAGGTGGCTATATTGGTCACTGATTTGTTTTTGTTTTGTTTTTGAATGTCAGAAATGTATATTTGTGAATGTTAAGATGTTATATTGTTTTCACTGGTAAAAATAAATAATTGAAATGGGTATATATTTGTTTTTTGTTAAGTTGCCTAATAATTATGCACAGTAATAGTCACCTGCACACACAGATATCCCCCTAAAATAGCTAAAACTAAAAACAAACTAAAAACTACTTCCAAAAATATTCAGCTTTGATATTAATGAGTTTTTTGGGTTCATTGAGAACATGGTTGTTGTTCAATAATAAAATTAATCCTCAAAAATACAACTTGCCTAATAATTCTGCACTCCCTGTATATATAATCTAATGGTTGATCTTACCGATTGCAATTGCACATGGCTTGTCTGCACTCTGCAGCACACACAGAAAGTTCATGGTAGTGAGACAGTGAGTGCAGTCAAATGCCGCAGCGCCCTCTGTGGTGGTAAGACCACACTGCACACAATATTATATGCTAAACAAAGTCTAATGTAAACTGTAGCTAAAAGCTAGTAGTATGAGTGACACATGAACTTTAATTTAATTTATTCCAGAACACAACAAATATACAATGCCTTGCTATAAAACTATGTATTATTTAGCTTTAGAGTCAGAATTTAAAATACAAGTTAGCCATCTTAAAGGGGCATTCCAGAAAAATGTGCATCATTGCATTTCTATTTTGAATAGAATCATTTTTCCAATACACATGCATTAGCAAAAATGCTCTAGAAAAAATATATCACTGTTTAAATTTACCTTTCCTAATAGGAGCATATAAACACTAATTTTAAAAAGTGTATCTGCGAAGTGAGCCAGCGGTTGTGTACATGACACATGCTGAGTCAGTTCCCATGCAATACATGCAATACCAGCTATGAGCACATGCAGTGTACTTAAGTATGCTTCACATGTACACTGTTTTTTGTGTACTTAAAGGGACAAACTACTCCAGAATTTGTATTGTTTTAAAAGATAAATAATCCCTTTATTACCCATTCCTCAGTTTTGCACAATCAACACAGTTATATTAATATACTTTTTACCTCTGTGATTACCTTGTATCTGAGCCTCTGCAGACTGCCCCTTATCTCAGTTATATTAATATACTTTTTACCTCTGTGATTACCTTGTATCTAAGCCTCTGCAGACTGCCCCTTATCTCAGTTATATTAATATACTTTTTACCTCTGTGATTACCCTGTATCTAAGCCTCTGCAGACTGCTTCTTATCTCAGTTATATTAATATACTTTTTACCTCTGTGATTACCTTGTATCTAAGCCTCTGTAGACTGCCCCCTTATTTCAGTTCTTTTGACAGACTTGTATTTTAGCCAATCAGCACTGACTCATAAATAACTACACAGGAGTTAGCACAATGCTATCTATATGACACACATGAACTAGCAGTGTCTAACTGTAAAAACCGGTCAAAATGCACTGAGATAAGAGGCGGTTCAATGGTTTAGAAATTAGCATATGAGCCTACCTAGGTTTAGCTTTCAACAGAGAATACCAATTGAACAAAGCAAATTTGATGATAAAAGTAAATGGGAAAGTTGTTTAAAAGTGCATTTTTTATTATCTAGTTTTGACTAGACTGAACCTTTAAGTATGCTTTGCATGCATGCTCACAGTAAAAGTTCTCACAAAAGGCACAGTGAATGATAATTTTAGTAATAGGTTTACCTACCTTTGTTTAGTAGATGTCATTGTTTGTTTATTAATCTCATTTTCTTGCTGCATGTGTTTTCATTTCTATTTTTCACTTCTTGAAAGCTTCTCCTGTGATGCCGAATAAAATCTTTAACCCTCCCATTTCAGCTGTCTCTTCAGATGTGTGCACATAGAAACTTTTGGCTGAAAATAGAAGCCTTAGTATGTTGCTCCAGGGCACTAAGATAACAGCAGCTGTCCCTTTAATAACCAAGTTTTCAATATTTAAAGGGGCAGATAGCAAAATAAAATGTTGGTGGAAAGGATTATTTCATTAATATTAAAAAGATATGTTTCCGTCATGAATCCTCACCTTTTTAATATATTTCACGAGAATTTGAATTGAAAGCTGACTCCTGTACTATCCCTCTGTGAGGACCTTTATGCAAAGCCTGTCACTGAAAGCTATTTACATACCCCTTAAGTGTGTGCCCTGCTCTTTTGCTATCTGTTTATGAGTATTATGACTGCGCATACACAGCGCTCATCACTTTACGCAGAACAGCAAATAATGGTAGCGATTATGCAGATCCGGATTTCTTTTTCAACAACAAGTAACTCACATGCGTTGCCCGTTACAAGAGACTGAGCATTTCGAATGGGAGATTTCTGAACCACGAGAGCGAGTCCACAGCCTATACATATTGATTCAGTCCAAATTATATGGGGTGGTGAGGAGAAGCATTGAACATTAGGTAGAAGCGACTTGCAGATACTAAAGTTGATTACCAGTGTAGTATTTGATTTGGACTTTGCATTATTGATTTTTCCCCACAAAAAAAAGTTTTTTTTGTTTAATTTTTTAAATATACTAATTGGCTTTTACCCACTTTAACTCAGTATTTATTATAATGTATTACTGTGTAAACGCAGACAAGGTCTCCTGCCTTTTCTACAAACACTAAGGCCTAGATTTGGAGTTCGGCGGTAGCCGTCAAAACCAGCGTTAGAGGCTCCTAACGCTGGTTTTGGCCGCCCGCTAGTATTTGGAGTCAGTGATTAAAGGGTCTAACACTCACTTTTCAGCCACGACTTTTCCATACCGCAGATCCCCCTACGCCATTTGCGTATCCTATCTTTTCAATGGGATCTTTCTAACGCCGGTATTTAGAGTCGTTTCTGAAGTGAGCGTTAAAGCTCTAACGACAAAATTCCAGCCGCCTGAAAATAGCAGGAGTTAAGAGCTTTCTGGCTAACGCCGGTTCATAAAGCTCTTAACTACTGTACCCTAAAGTACACTAACACCCATAAACTACCTATGTACCCCTAAACCAAGCTCCCCCCACATCGCCGCCACTCGATTAAAATTTTTAACCCCTAATCTGCCGACCGCCACCTACGTTATACTTATGTACCCCTAATCTGCTGCCCCTAACCCCGCCGACCCCTGTATTACATTTATTAACCCCTAACCTGCCCCCCACAACGTCGCCGCCAGCTACTTAAAATAATTAACCCCTAATCTTCCGACCGCAAAGCGCCGCCACCTACGTTATCCCTATGTACCCCTAATCTGCTACCCCTAACACCGCCGACCCCTATATTATATTTATTAACCCCTAATCTGCCCCCCTCAACGTCGCCGACACCTGCCTACACTTATTAACCCCTAATCTGCCGAGCGGACCTGAGCGCTACTATAATAAAGTTATTAACCCCTAACCTGCCTCACTAACCCTATCATAAATAGTATTAACCCCTAATCTGCCCTCCCTAACATCGCCGACACCTAACTTCAATTATTAACCCCTAATCTGCCGAGCAGAGCTCACCGCTATTCTAATAAATTGATTAACCCCTAAAGCTAAGTCTAACCCTAACACTAACACCCCCCTAACTTAAATATAATTTACATCTAACGAAATTAATTAACTCTTATTAAATAAATGATTCCTATTTAAAGCTAAATACTTACCTGTAAAATAAATCCTAATATAGCTACAATATAAATTATAATTATATTATAGCTATTTTAGGATTAATATTTATTTTACAGGCAACTTGGTATTTATTTTAACTAGGTACAATAGCTATTAAATAGTTAAGAACTATTTAATAGTTACCTAGTTAAAATAATAACAAATTTAACTGTAAAATAAATCCTAACCTAAGATATAATTAAACCTAACACTACCCTATCAATAAATTAATTAAATAAACTACCTACAATTACCTACAATTAACCTAACACTACACTATCAATAAATTAATTAAACACAATTCCTACAAATAAATACAATTAAATAAACTAGCTAAAGTACAAAAAATAAAAAAGAACTAAGTTACAAAAAATAATAAAATATTTACAAACATAAGAAAAATATTACAACAATTTTAAACTAATTACACCTACTCTAAGCCCCCTAATAAAATAACAAAGCCCCCCAAAATAAAAAATTCCCTACCCTATTCTAAATTAAAAAAGTTACAAGCTCTTTTACCTTACCAGCCCTGAACAGGGCCCTTTGCGGGGCATGCCCCAAGGATTTCAGCTCTTTTGCCTGTAAAAAAAAACATACCATACCCCCCCCCAACATTACAACCCACCACCCACATACCCCTAATCTAACCCAAACCCCCCTTAAATAAACCTAACACTAAGCCCCTGAAGATCTTCCTACCTTGTCTTCACCATACCAGGTTCACCGATCCGTCCTGGCTCCAACATCTTCATCCAACCCAAGCGGGGGTTGGCGATCCATCATCCGGTGCTGAAGAGGTCCAGAAGAGGCTCCAAAGTCTTCCTCCTATCCGGCAAGAAGAGGACATCCGGACCGGCAAACATCTTCTCCAAGCGGCATCTTCAATCTTCTTCCATCCGGTGCGGAGCGGGTCCATCTTGAAGCAGGCGACGCGGATCCATCCTCTTCTTCCGTTGTCTCCCGACGAATGACGGTTCCTTTAAGGGACGTCATCCAAGATGGCGTCCCTCGAATTCCGATTGGCTGATAGGATTCTATCAGCCAATCGGAATTAATGTAGGAATTTTCTGATTGGCTGATGGAATCAGCCAATCAGAATCAAGTTCAATCCGATTGGCTGATCCAATCAGCCAATCAGATTGAGCTCGCATTCTATTGGCTGATCGGAACATACCACATATTGGGCCAGATTACAAGTGGTGCATTAAATATTTATTTTGTTCGCTCGTAAACACAGCTGAAAGTAAACTTTTAACATGGGCAGGTTAGCGCTTGTATTACATGTTGAAAGTAAATCATTTGAACATGAGTAAAACCTGATGCATGCTAACTTCAGGACTTTGAATATTATGATCCCCTTAACTTCTTCGCCATATAGTTTTCAATAGAGCGCGCTTTTAAAAAAATACTTATTGTTTGCGCACTAACCCAACACTGTGTAAGACCTACAGCGTTATAGCTGAAGTAAGTTAAAGCACCTTTTCATATACCATATACATTTTAACCCTTATAAAAAAAAATTGTAGTAATATTTCAATTAATCATTTTATTAGGTAGTGTATATATGGGTGTAACACTTTATTTTAATGTACTTATGTTGTATTTGGTGCACATTTTTTTTAAAAACCCTAAGCGTTTGCGCTAGGGGGGCGATTGACTAATGTGCGGGCGGACATGATCCGCTGTAGCAGATCATGTCCGCTGCACATCAATAAATGCTGACAACATACGCTGTCAGCATTTATCATTGCACAAGCATTTATAGTGAAATGCTTGTGCAATGCCACCCCCTGCACATTCGCGGCCGCTAGCAGGGGGTGTCAATCATCCCGATCGTATCCAATTGGGCTGATTGCTGTCTGCCACCTCAGAGGTGGCAGATGAGTTAAGGAGCAGCGGTCATAAGACCACTGCTTCTTAACTCCTGTTTATAGCGAGCCCAAAGGCTCGCGCGGAAACAGATGCATACAGGTGTTGATAAATCGACCCCTAGAGCTTCACTCGCACAAACTTGACAAATTCAGTCCATTTGCATGCATAGGTGTCTGCTCCCCACCCTGATCCCTGACTATAATAGTCCAGACTGGACTAGAGTCCAGATAAGTCAAAAAGAGAAGTGACCTTTTATTACGATGTGTTTTATTAAAGTGAAAGTAATATTGTTAAACAGAGTTGTCTTATCGGATGATAAAAAAAAACTGCCAGCATAGAGATAGAAGAAATTCAGAAAAAAATATTGACAATGATTCTCTTGAATATATTTTAGTTTCTAATTCAGAATGAGGAGGATTATGGCCCTTTGTTACATAATAAATATTTAGTTTGCAGCTTTTCATAAGGTAAATAGTAAAATTTAGTTTCATTATATATTATCTTATATAATATATTTTAATATATGTTGAAATAATTCCTAAAGGTGCTAAAAGTGACATAGCTAGTATAAAAAGATGAGTCAAAGAAATTATTACTTCCACGGTATGACTTCAATGTAAGTATAATCAATGCAAAGTATCTTCAAGTCAATAAATATGTAAAATCAAGGAATAGTGAATTTTTAGATACCAAAATTAAAATTATGTAGGGGAAACATAAAGGGCAAGATTAAGGGACATATTTAACAATGTGCGAGCGGACATAATATGAGGTAGCGTATCATGTCAGCCACACATCAATAAATGCCGACAACATATGCTGTTGGCATTTATCATTGCTTCAGCAGTTCTTGTGAACTGCTGGTGCAATGCCGCCCCCTGCAAATTGGCCGCTAGCAGGGGGTGTCAATCAACCCGATCATATTCGATCGGGTTGATTTCTGTCCTCCGCCTCAGACCAGGCGGACAAGTTATGGAGCAGACGGACAAGTTATGGAGCAACGGAGCTTGATATATATGCCCCTAAGAGTGGAGCACAATTTTGCACTCCTGCGAGCGTGTTATCTGCACTCAATTTTTTACTATTGTGCACCCAGTTGTGCACTTATTACAGGTTGGAAGTAACAATTTTGCTCTCTCGTTGTCGCATCCTTGTGCAGAAAAAAAGGCTATGCGAATTTGAGAGCATAGGATCGTATTCCTCCTAGGCTTTAATGGAGCCTTATTTTGAACAAGAACAAAAAAATAACAGCTGTCATGTGTGTTTTCATATATTGGCACTCTTTTAACTTTGCAATGCAATATTTTTATGCAATAGTTTCTATCAGACAGTGTCAATATGAATGTAACTGTACTGTTACATATGTTTTTGATGTGTATCGGGCAACTATTTAGTCGAGTGTAACAGTTAACCAGAGCTATGAAGTCACATTAATCCAAAAAACCTAAATCGTGATTGCACTCTTGCGTTGGCATTTACTTTCAATTTGCAAAATTAATGGTCTTATCTGTATGCCCAAAAGGGAGCAAACTTGCACATTAATTCATACACAAAAAATAGTGTGCCACTTGTAATCTGGCAGAAAATTTGCAGTTAATTTGTAAAGAAAATCTATTCTAAAGACTTTTTATGCAGACTTGCAATAAATGTGCTGCAAACTTTTGAAGCTTGGCAAGTCTAGCAAGAGTTTAGCAATTCCTTTGCAATTTTAACAGAAAAAAAAGCACAAGCTATACACAATTGTGGCAAACTTTCAGCAAATTTACAACGCAAGTCTATTCTGAAGACTTTCTACACAGACTTGCAACAAATGTGCAGCAAACTTTTGAAGCTTGGCAAGTCTAGCAAGAGTTTAGCAATATATTTGCAATTTTTACAGACAAAAAAACAAATGCTATACACAATTGTGGCATACTTGCTGCAAATTTACAAAGCAAGTCAATTCCAGAGACTTTCAATAAAGACTTGCAACAATTGTACAGCAAACTTTTGAAGCTTGGCAAGTCCAGCAAGAGTTTAACAATTCATTTTCAAACTTGCAGCAAAAATACATGCTATCTGGTATAGTCCTCAGATATTTAGGGCATCTTTTGTTTGTTTTTTCTCTCCTGTCTGATCCAATAAAAAATATATATATATATAAAATTAAGATTTCCTTTTGTTAAAAACAATTATATAGTGCACAATAGCGTTATTGCTAGATGACATTCTTTTTACTTGTGCCCCAAGAATGTATCCAGGTGCATAATAACAGGTATTCCACGATACCTTTTTGGGGCGCAAGCAAAAAAGAAAAAGTCATGTGGCAATCATTGCGCACTGTATAATTATCTTTCATTTTCGAGAACACAAATTAGCAATATTTGATGAAAGTGCATTGTTTTTGGACCCTTTCTTGGGGCATAATAACAGTATACGATACCTTTTTTGGGGCACAAGTAAAAAATGAAAAGTCATGTGGCAATCGTTATTGCGCACTATATAATTGTAACTTTCATTTGCAAGAACCATAATGTTTATAAATTTTATTTTAAAGTTGCAACAGTTTTTTTGGAAACTTTCAAGGGGCATAATAACAGGCGTTCCACGATACCTTTTTGGGGCGCAAGCAAAAAGATAAAGTCATGTGGCACTAACGCTATTGCGTAATTGCGCACTCTATAATTATAACTCATTTTCAATTTAGAATAATGTATATAAATATTTTTTACAAAGTTGAAACATTTTTTTTGGGATCCTTTCTTGGGGCATAATAAAAACATTTCTTGATAGTGTAAACTAAAATAACAAATTGAATCAAATATAATAGAATGTAACATATACCTTGATTCAAATATATATTTAATTCTTAGTGGACAGAAAATAATTTATCCTTATATTATACTTACATTCTCTAAGAAATCTTATAATCGATCGTTTTAATTCTTTGTCTCTTCGGCTTAGGTCCGAAAAGCGCTTAAGACAGTCGCGCTGGGTCCTTCTAAACCCAGCGACTCTGCGGACTCTACGGGTCATTTCGGACAAAATTATATTTCGCTGGTCTTGAATGACCCCATATACGCCCCCGATTCTTTTTGGGAAATATTTCCTCATGAAAGCAGTTATAATAATCAGCTCTCCAAGAGTGAATTTGGGCTTCCTGGCAAAAGGCATTTTACACTCTGATCCAAAAATAGGAAAACATGCGCTTTTATTGGATCATGTTTTTTTTTGTTGTTTTTATAGTCTATAATTTAGACATTTAAGGTACTTTTGAAAAATTATGGATACTTAAATAAATATTTTTGCATCATTGTTTTTAGTATTTATGCTGCTTATGGCTTTTAATAATAATAATGTTTAACTGAGGGATTTTTTTTTTCAATTAATATGTTTATTTTATAAATATGTTTATGTAAGACAAAGCACTAAAGAGATAAGGATGCTCTTTTCCTCCATCATAAAAGGATGCTCTTCTCCTACACTGTCTATGAATTTATTTTTTGCCATCAATTATTAGACATATTATTGTTGATTTTAAAGAGACAAAACATGAATGTTTGTTGTTTAACAATGGTAGCTAATCCATATATAACACATTCAACAATTTTGAAGTTTTTGGGTTTGTACATTTGTATATAATGGACCTTTAATATAACAGTATTGGTTACACCATTATTTTAAAGGGACATCATATAAAAAAATGTTTAAACAATTGAATATGATGCAGCTTAACTTTAAGATATTTTATGTTAAGATGTATTTAAAGGGACAATGTACCCAAAAAATGTCTTTTGTGATTCACATTGAGCATGAACTTTAAATCAACTTTATAATTTACTCACATTATCAAATTTTATTCTTTCTCTTGGTATCTTTATTTGAAATGCAAGAATGTAAGTTTAAATGCCGGCCCATTTTTGGTGAACAAACTGGGTTGTCCTCGCTGATTGGTGGATAAATTCATCCACCAATAAAAAAGTGCTGTCCTGAGTACTGAAACCAAAAAAAAAGCTTAGCTGACTTCTTTTTCAAATAAAGATAGCAAGAGAACAAAGAAAAAATGATAATAGGAGTAAAATAGAAAGTTGGTCATTTACTTCCAGAAA
The DNA here is from genome assembly GCF_027579735.1 of Bombina bombina. Lineage (NCBI taxonomy): Eukaryota > Metazoa > Chordata > Amphibia > Anura > Bombinatoridae > Bombina > Bombina bombina. Next base: position 387,436,769 of record NC_069505.1, read on the forward strand.
CAACACGTGCACAGTCTTTTTATATTTACAATTTTTGAGTCACCAGCTCCGAATGAGCATGTACAATAGTTCACAGCATATATGTAGATGCATTTGTGATTGGCTGATGGCTGTCACATGATACCTAAAAGAATTTATTTTTTATTTTTTTTGTTTATGAAAAGCACTATCTGAATCTTGAAAGTTTATTGCTTTTATGACTGTCCCTTTAATGGGTAATGATTTCCAGGCAACAATATACTGCCTCAAATAGTATATAAAGCGAACGTTAAAAATTGGATAGTAATAGCACATTCACTTAATATAGTATTTGAAACAGTATATTGTTGCCTGCAAAACATTAACCCATTAAAGGGACAGTCATAAAAGAAATAAACCTTCAAGATTCAGATAGGGATTTTCATAAAAAAAAAAAAAAAAAAAAAATTATCAACAATTCAGCTTTGTTCTTTTGGTATTCTTTTCAAATTTAATTTTCTTCAAAAACTGATGATTGATAAAATGAAGGGTTAAAGGGACATTATTGTGAAAATTCAACTTTTAAGATCCATATAGGCAATCAAATATTATTCTAATTATTTGAAGATTGTAGCGGAAAACCAATTAATTTAACCATGATGCTTTTGTCCAAAAAATAACAAGATAACCAAAAAAAATATGTATTTAACAATTTTTTTTAATGAACGATTAACAAAAAAATTAAATCGATAGGGCTTGAACTGGATTCATTCTTCTCTATTTTCTTTAAACCGCATTTGATTCCTTTAAAAAGAAAATATATATATATAAATTTTAAAATGGGAAAAGCACAGACTAATTAAAAAAGGTATTGGTTAAAACTAGAATAAAATATACTAACATGAGAAATATCTAGCAACAAGGCTATTCCGAACTTCGACTCCACCAGAAGTGGAATCTCTTGAAGCATCAAGATCTTCATTGTTTTCATTATTACTGAGGACAGTGACATCCACATCTCCATCTTGCAGGGCTATGTTGTGCAAAATGCAGCACACCAAAATGATATCTGATACCTTGCACGGGTCATATTGCAGCACTCCACCGGATCTATCTAGACACCTAAATCTAGTTTTTAATAAACCATAGGTGCGCTCAATGGCTGACCGAGTGCTCCGATGAGCATCATTATATTTTTTCTGAGCGTCGGTTCTTGGATTTGTGAATGGCGTCATGAGCCAGTGCCGACAAGGATATCCACTGTCTCCTAACAAAGAAAAAGATTGTAAATAAATTAGAAAACATTTACAATAAAATAAAAAAAAGTCAAAAATAAAATGTGAAATAGACTATCAAATAAAGGAATAATATACATAATTACCTAATAGCCATCCATCAGGCATCTCTGCCGACTCAAACATCCGATAAAGTGCCGACTGTTGAAGAATATAATAGTCATGACATGACCCAGGAAAATTTGAGCGGACACTCATTATTTTGAGCTTTGCATCAGAAACCATTTGTACATTTAAGGAATGGTTATGTTTCCAATTTCTAAACTGCTCTTCTTTGTGTTGCGGAGGTCTCAATTGGATGTGTGTACAATCAATAGCCCCTAAGACATTGGGCATACCAGCAACTTTAAAAAAATTAGTTTTCAAACTTTGCCAACCTTCAGCATTATTAGAGAAATGAATAAATAATTTTAAATGCTTCAAAATAGCTTTGAGCACATGTGTCAGATGCCTTGAAAAAGAAGGTTGACTGAGGCCCACAACTATACTACTGACAGATTGGAAAGACCCCAGTGACGTGCAGTAATAGGAGGCCGGGGAGGCAGCGCCTCCCCTGTCCAATCAGGGAAAAAAAAGATTTCCAATAATATTTATTAAAAAAAAAAAAGTTTTTTATTGTATTTATTTTTTGGGCACCCCCCAAGTGTACCCCCCCACCCCCCATGGCGATTGCTCATTACCCACATCATTAATTTGTGTATTTATTTCTTATTTGTGTACTACAGTACTGCGCTTGCGCTGCCAATTCATTATCCATTGTTGCGCAATTAGGAGGCAGTGAGCCGGTCCGCTGCCCTCCATTAATTTCGCAACATGGATCTACATAACAATAGACTGCTCACTTAGAGCTGCGCCACCTACTGGTGACTCTCTGGTGCCTCATACAAGCTCCAATGGAGGCGGTTCTCAAAACCGCCTCCATGATGAGCTAGATCATCACTCAGCCAATCTGCCCAATCAGCATTCAGCACTGCAGGGAGGCGTGCCTGCTGGGCTGCTGAGTGACAGTCTGGACTCTGGAGTGTGACGTTGCGCCGCCGACACAGTGAGTCAGACTGGCCTGGCGGGAAGACTCAGTAGCTCAGTAGTTGGAGGGAGCTGCTGCTGCAGATAGTGTGACTGCGTGTCCGTGCTGCCCTGCCCTCAGTGCCCGCCTGGGCTGAAACTACTGCTCACAGCCTCACACTACTGCTGCAGACCGCGGTTGTGGAGGGGAGAGAGCCGGGAAGAGAGCAGAGAGAGTGAGACTCAGCCGGTGGTGGACTCGGGTGGAGGAGCGGAGGCTAGCCAGTGCCACTTGGGTGGACCCGGACACCCGGTGGAGTGAGTCAGGTCAGGAGTGACAGAGTCTCTCAGTCTTCTGTCTGACGCGACCGACCGAACGGACCTCATCAGCTCAGGACAGGTAAGGTTCCTTCCACTAAACCTTCTCACCTCTGTGCTGGCTGATATAAGGGTAGCAACTCTTACCCTGACATAAATGGAGCAGGTTACCAGCATAAATAAATGCAATAATGAGAGCAGTCAGTTTGATAGTTTGGTGTTATGCAGATATACTAGAATATTTATAGGACAGTTCAAAGCCCATATCAAATTAAAAAAAAGAAAGTGAAAGTATTTAATTATAAGGATTAAGGACTGTATAAAGTACTGTAAATGTGATCAGAATTTCTGGGAAAGTTATTTAAAAAATTCTGGGAAAGTTATTTAAAAAAATGTGTCTCTCCCCTCCCTCCATTGTGTCTCTCTCCCCCTCCCTCCATTGTGTCTCTCTCCCCCTCCCTCCATTGTGTCTCTCTCCCCCTCCCTCCATTGTGTCTCTCTCCCCCTCCCTCCATTGTGTCTCTCTCCCCCTCCCTCCATTGTGTCTCTCTCCCCCTTCCTCCCCTGTGTCTCTCTCCCCCTCCCTCCCCTGTGTCTCTCTTCCCCTCCCTCCCCTGTGTCTCTCCCCCCCTCCCTCCCCTGTGTCTCTCCCCCCTCCCTCTCCTGTGTCTCTCCCCCCTCCCTCCCCTGTGTCTCTCCCCCCTCCCTCCCCTGTGTCTCTCCCTCCCCTGTGTCTCTCCCTCCCCTGTGTCTCTCCCTCCCTTGTGTCTCTCCCTCCCCTGTGTCTCTCCCTCCCCTGTGTCTCTCCCTCCCCTGTGTCTTTCCCTCCCCTGTGTCTCCCCCCCTGTGTCTCTCCCCCTCCCTCCCCTGTTTATCTCCCCCTCCCTCCCCTGTTTCTTTCCCCCTCCCTCCCCTGTTTCTCTCCCCCTCCCCTGTTTCTCTCCCTCTCCCCTGTCTCTCTCTCTCCCACTCCCCTGTCTCTCTCTCTCTCTCCCACTCCCCTGTCCCTCTATCTCTCCAACTCCCCTGTCCCTCTCTCTCCCACTCCCCTGTCCCTCTCTCTCCCCCTCCCCTGTCCCTCTCTCTCCCCCTTCCCTTTCTGTCCCTCTCTCTTCCCTCTCTCTATCTCTCTCTCTCCCCTCTCTCTCTCTCTCTCTCTCTCTCTCTCCCCTCTGTCTCTCTCTCTCTCTCTCTCTCTCTCTCTCTCTCTCCCCTCTGTCTCTCTCTCTCTCTCCCCTCTCTCTCTCTCTCTCCCCTCTGTCTCTCTCTCTCTCCCCTCTGTCTCTCTCTCTCCTTTCTCTCTCTCTCTCCCCTCTGTCCCCTCTGTCTCTCTCTCCCCCCCTCTGTCTCTCTTTCTCTCCCCTCTGTCTCTCTCTCTCTCCCCCTCTGTCTCTCTCTCTCTCCCCTCTGTCTCTCTCCCCTCTGTCTCTCTCTCTCTCTCCCCTCTGTCTCTCTCTCTCCCCTCTGTCTCTCTCTGTCCCTTCTGTCTCTCTCTGTCCCCTCTGTCTCTCTCTCTCTCTCCCCTCTGTCTCTCTCTGTCCCCTCTCTCTCTCTCTCTCTCTCTCTCTCTCCCCTCTGTCTCTCTCTCTCTCCCTGTCTCTCTCTCTCTGTCTCTCTTAGGGTTTATTTTATAGGTAAGTATAAGTTTAGTTTTAAAAAGGAATAATTTAGTTAATGATAGTAATTTTATTTAGATTTATTTTAATTATATTTAGGTTAGGGGGGTTAGGGTTAGACTTAGGTTTAGGGGTTAATACATTTAGAATAGTGGTTTGGACGTTGGGGACGGCAGATTAAGGGTTAATAAGTGTAGGTAGGTTAAGGAGACATTGGGGCGGCAGATTTGGGGTTTAATAAATATAATGTAGGTGTCGGCGATGTTGGGGGCAGCAGATTAGGGGTTATTAAATATAATGTAGGTGGCGGCGATGTTGGGGGCAGCAGATTAGGGGTTAATAAATATAATGTAGGTGGCGGCGATGTCCGGAGCGGCAGATTAGGGTTTAATAAGTATAATGTAGGTGTCTGCACTGTTGGGGGCGGCAGATTAGGGGTTAATAAGTGTAAGATTAGGGTTGTTTAGACTTGGGGTTCATGTTAGGGTGTTAGGTGTAAATATAACTTTAGTTTCCCCATCGGAATCAATGGGGCTGCCTTACGACCAGCTCACCCCTGATTCAAGCAGCGCTGGTATTGGAGTGTGGTATGGAGCTCAATTTTGCTCTACGCTCACTTCTTGCCTGTTAACGCCGGGTTTGTAAAAACCTGTAATACCAGCACTGTAGGTAAGTGAGTGGTGAGAATAAACTGCACGTTAGCACCGCACAGCTCATAACGCAAAACTCGTAATCTGGCCGTTTGTTATTTTTGTAAGGTTAGGTTTTTGGTTTTCAGTAATCTTAGGGTTGTTTTACTCTCTGCAAGGGTATTTTTTTTATATTTTCTGTAATCTTAGTTTTGTTTTTTCAGTAATCTTAGGGTTTTTTATTTTATGAAATGTTTGGGTTTTTTGTAATGCAGGTTTTTTTTGTTTGTAATTTTTGAATGCTTTTTAGGTAGTTAGTATATTTTTAATTTTATTTCAGTGTATTTTAATTGGGGTTAAGTTAGGGGGTGTCAGGTTACGGGGCTTTGTTTTTAGTTTAATGCTTTGTGCTGTGGGGGTAAGAGGATTAGGGGTTAATAGGTTAATTGGGTGTTTGCATTGTGGGGGCTGGCAGATTAGGGGCTAATAGGTTAATTGGGTGTTTGCATTGTGGGGGGGTTGGCGGATTAGGGGTTAACAAGTTAATTAGGTGTTTGCGATGTCGGGGGATGGCGGTTTAGGGGTTTATATGTTTTATTAGTGATTGCGATGTATGGGGATGGCGGTTTAGGGGTTAATTAATTTTATTAGTGATTGCGATGTATGGGGATGGCAGTTTAGGGGTTAATATGTTTATTTAGTATTTGTGATGTGGGGGATGGTTTTAAATGGTGTTTTAACATTTGGGTTAAAAAAAATTCCGGTTTAGATTTTTACGTGTGACTTCAACATTTTTTTTTTAATGTTTATGTTACGCGTGCAATATGATATACTGGCGTAAGCTACTTTGGAACATAAAAGGGCCATAACGATCACATTCTGGGGGTTGGGGTCCATATTGCTATGCTGAATGTTAAATATTACATTTCCCAACATCCCTGTCTCTCACTGCTGATATATATATAAAAAATGGCCATTTTCAAGCATCTTGACATGGACTTCAACCCCATTAGACTGCCACATTCAACTCTCTGTCCCTATACTACTAACTTCTTAAGGTGCTACACTGTCCCTGTTACCTACTCACCCACTCTGCACACATTCAGGGAGGGGTTTCTATAAGAAACACCACATTTTGACCCAACAGCCACTTTATCTACAGTGGAGGGTTATAATGGGAGTCACACATATATTGCAGCACTGAGGCTGAGCCAGTCAAGAATGCAGGACAGCTAACCGGCCAATTATCCCTAGTAAACTAACTGGTATTTATAGTTCTCAATCCAGGTCATTTTTAACTTAGGGAGGCTTCAAACAGTTTTCTTTCACCCCTATATCAGAGCAACATTAAACTTGTTGAACTGGTCATTTTCATCTGAGACAACAGACAGTAAAAGATGTTTTGTGATCCAGAAGTTTAAATATTATATCTCCCAGCATGCCTTTCTCCAGAACTGCCAACTAATTTGCATAGTCGGTAAAGTCAGACAAAGTTACATTACAGCAAGTGAATAGTAATATGTTACAGTGGTTTTCCATGTATCTGCAATTGCAGTCTAAAAATATTGTCTTGTTTCATGAGAAGACATAGGAACAGCAATGATTTAAGACTAAACAGACTAAGAATGGAAAAAAGGCAATTGTTTCAAACAATAATAGATCTTACTTCTAATTAAGAGGCTTAATCTTTATAAAATAGATTTTATTTCTGGTAGTGCATTATTTTGCTTGGGGGGGTGATCATAAAGTTGCTGAGATAGAAAGGTTTACATTTGAAATAAAAAGCCACATAAACAAAACCATCTGTACAGATGTGTAATTAGGCCATGTGAGAACAGACCTGCCATGTTTGTTTAGGGAAATGCCCTTTTATACCATTTCTATAAGAGATTATTATCTTGTTACTTCTTTAACATACCATATTCATCACAGTCACATTTATTTAGCCTTGTACTAATGAGTTTGTATACAGGGCATGTACCTTTATCCAAGGGCCCCATCACCAGAATAGCTGTCTGTCGCCCCTCATCTAATAATTTATCTTCTAGTTAAGGGGATTTTCAAGTGTTTTGCCTTTTCTGTTGATGTGCTGCCCTAGGCACTGCTAATATATTGAGACTTTCCATGTATTGTTTTTTTTCTGTAGTTATACAGCTCTAGGCACTAGTAATTTGTTCAGACGTTGTAGGTTATTGGTGTTTAAGGCACTGGTAATATTTTTGTGGAACTTCAGCCAATGTGTTGTGTGCCAGATGAAGAAATAACAGAGACCAGACCAAATATCCAAACAATGGCTAACCCTTCACAGGCTGATCTCTAATTCACTGCTAGCAGAACTTCCCTTACAGACAAAGGGAAAGTGAAGCTCTTGCTAAGTGTAACAGCTAATATAATCGGAACATTCCTAGATAGGAGAAATAGATCTGATAAGTCATTATTAATCACACCACCCAGCTCCTCCAATAGCAGGTGCAATGGGAAGGGGAGCAAACAATCACAATAACGCTAGTGTCATTATTGGCACCTCAATTGTAATCCTGCTCTTATTTGCACATTTCTTTCATGTTGGTTGAGTTGTTAGGCAAAATACAGACAAAGAAGAGTTTTATTTCTCTTAGAAAAACTAAGGCCTAGATTTGGAGTTTTGTCGGTAACGACCCGAAAAACTAACGCCGGCTTTTTTCTGGCCGCACCATAAAAATAACTCTGGTATCGAGAGTCCACATAAAGGCTGCGTTAGGCTCCAAAAAAGGAGCGTAGATCATTTTTAACGCAGCTTCAACTCTCGATACCAGAGTTGCTTACGGACGCGGCCAGCCTCAAAAACGATTCTCCCATAGGAAACAATGGGGCTGTTTGAGCTGAAAAAAAACCAAACACCTGCAAAAAAGCCGCGTTCAGCTCCTAACGCAGCCCCATTGTTTGCTATGCGGTAACCCTTCCTACGTCTGCACCTAACACTCTAACATGTACCCCGAGTCTAAACATCCCTAACCTTACACTTATTAACCCCTAATCTGCCGCCCCCGCTATCGCTGACCTCTGCATATTATTATTAACCCCTAATCTGCCGCTCCGTAAACCGCCGCTACTTACATTATCCCTATGTACCCCTAATCTGGTTCCCTAACATCGCTGACCCCTATATTATATTTATTAACCCCTAATCTGCCCCCCTCAACGTCGCCTCCTCCTACCTACAATAATTAACCCCTAATCTGCCGACCGCAAAGCGCCGCCACCTACGTTATCCTTATGTACCCCTAATCTGCTGCCCCTAACACCGCCGACCCCTATATTATATTTATTAACCCCTAATCTGCCCCCCACAACGTCGCCTCCACCTGCCTACACTTCTTAACCCCTAATCTGCCGACCGGACCTGAGCACTACTATAATAAAGTTATTAACCCCTAATCCGCCTCACTAACCCTATCATAAATAGTATTAACCCCTAATCTGCCCTCCCTAACATCGCCGACACCTAACTTCAATTATTAACCCCTAATCTGCCGACCGAATCTCGCCGCTATACTAATAAATGTATTAACCCCTAAAGCTAAGTCTAACCCTAATACTAACACCCCCCTAAGTTAAATATAATTTAAATCTAACGAAATTAATTATCTCTTATTAAATAAATTATTCCTATTTAAAGCTAAATACTTACCTGTAAAATAAATCCTAATATAGCTACAATATAAATTATAATTATATTATAGCTATTTTAGGATTTATATTTATTTTACAGGTAACTTTGTATTTATTTTAACCAGGTACAATAGCTATTAAATAGTTAAGAACTATTTAATAGCTAAAATAGTTAAAATAATTACAAATTTACCTGTAAAAGAAATCCTTACCTAAGTTACAAATAAACCTAACACTAGACTATCAATAAATTAATTAAATAAACTACCTACAATTACTTACAATTAACCTAACACTACACTATCAATAAATTAATTAAATACAATTGCTACAAAGAAATACAATTAAATAAACTAGCTAAAATACAAAAAATAAAAAAGAACTAAGTTACAAAAAATAAAAAAATATTTACAAACATTAGAAATATATTTCAACAATTTTAAACTAATTACACCTACTCTAAGCCCACTAATAAAATAACAAAGCCCCCAAAATAAAAAAAATGCCCTACCCTATTCTAAATTACTAAAGTTCAAAGCTCTTTTACCTTACCAGCCCTGAACAGGTCCCTTTGCGGGGCATGCCCCAAGAAGTTCAGCTCTTTTGCCTGTAAAAGAAAAAATACAATACCCCCCCCCCCCAAAATTACAACCCACCACCCACATACCCCTAATCTAACCCAAACCCCCCTTAAATAAACCTAACACTAAGCCCCTGAAGATCATCCTACCTTGTTTTCACCATACCAGGTTCACCGATCGGTCCAGAAGAGCTCCTCCGATGTCCTGATCCAAGCCCAAGCGGGGGGCTGAAGAGGTCCATGATCCGGCTGAAGTCTTCATCCAAGCGGGCCAGAAGAGGTCTTCCATCCGATTGAAGTCTTCATCCAAGCGGCATCCATCCGGAGCGAAGCGGCCTTGTACTAATGAGTTTGTATACAGGGCATGTACCTTTATCCAAGGGCCCCATCATAGTGTAGTGTAGTGTTAGGTTAATTGTAAGTAATTGTAGGTAGTTTATTTAATTAATTTATTGATAGTCTAGTGTTAGGTTTATTTGTAACTTAGGTAAGGATTTCTTTTACAGGTAAATTTGTAATTATTTTAACTATTTTAGCTATTAAATAGTTCTTAACTATTTAATAGCTATTGTACCTGGTTAAAATAAATACAAAGTTACCTGTAAAATAAATATAAATCCTAAAATAGCTATAATATAATTATAATTTATATTGTAGCTATATTAGGATTTATTTTACAGGTAAGTATTTAGCTTTAAATAGGAATAATTTATTTAATAAGAGATAATTAATTTCGTTAGATTTAAATTATATTTAACTTAGGGGGATGTTAGTATTAGGGTTAGACTTAGCTTTAGGGGTTAATATATTTATTAGTATAGCGGCGAGATTCGGTCGGCAGATTAGGGGTTAATAATTGAAGTTAGGTGTCGGCGATGTTAGGGAGGGCAGATTAGGGGTTAATACTATTTATGATAGGGTTAGTGAGGCGGATTAGGGGTTAATAACTTTATTATAGTAGCGCTCAGGTCCGGTCGGCAGATTAGGGGTTAAGAAGTGTAGGCAGGTGGAGGCGACGTTGTGGGGGGCAGATTAGGGATTAATAAATATAATATAGGGGTCGGCGGTGTTAGGGGCAGCAGATTAGGGGTACATAAGGATAACGTAGGTGGCGGCGCTTTGCGGTCGGCAGATTAGGGGTTAATAAGTGTAGGCAGGTGGAGGCGACGTTGAGGGGGGCAGATTAGGGGTTAATAAATATAATACAGGGGTCGGCGGTGTTAGGGGCAGCAGATTAGGGGTACATAAGGATAACGTAGGTGGCGGTCGGCAGATTAGGGGTTAAAAATTTTTTTTTCCGAGTGTCGGCGATGTGGGGGGACCTCGGTTTAGGGGTACATAGGTAGTTTATGGGTGTTAGTGTACTTTAGAGCACAGTTGTTAAGAGCTTTATAAACCGGCGTTAGCCCAGAAAGCTCTTAACTACTGACTTTTTTCCTGCGGCTGGAGTTTTGTCGTTAGATGTCTAACGCTCACTTCAGAAACGACTCTAAATACTGGAGTTAGAGAAATCCCATTGAAAAGATAGGATACGCAATTGACGTAAGGGGATCTGCGGTATGGAAAAGTCGCGGCTGGAAAGTGAATGTTAGACCCTATTTTGAGTGACTCCAAATACCGGCGGTAGCCTAAAACCAGCGTTAGGAGCCTCTAACGCTGGTTTTCACGGCTAACGCCAAACTCTAAATCTAGGCCTAAGTCTTGTTTGTTACATTTCATGTGAGTTACCTGCAGACAAGACTATGTGACATTACAAATATTATTTAAAGATAAATGAGGTTTCTACCAGTATAAATTAGACTTGTGCGCGGCAGAAAAATTAGTTTTGGATGTTTTAGAATTTCATTTTAGGATCGATTCAAATTCGGATACATTCAAATGCATTTGTTTCTGATTCATTCGGATTATAATAAATTTGGATGTATTTGGTTCGGATTCGATTTGTAAATTCGGAAGTTCGGTATGTGTTAGTTTGGATGTTCTGTGTATTAGATTAGTATTATGTACTGTAATATTAGGTGTAACTCATAGCAGAGTGATATAACCTAATATACTGTAAACTACTAATGTAATCGTGGTTAGTCCATGGCCATCCGAATGTAACAAATAAATCCAAACTAATTTGAATTTATTATTTATTTGAATTTTTATTTATTTGAATTTTATTATTTATTTATTTATTGGGATCCTTCTAACGCCGGTATTTAGAGTCGTGGCTGAAGTGAGCGTTATAAATCTAACGACAAAACTCCAGCCGCAGAAAAAAAACAGGAGTTAAGAGCTTTATGGGCTAACACCGGTTTATAAAGCTCTTAACTACTGTGCTCTAAAGTACACTAACACCCATAAACTACCTATGTACCCCTAAACCGAGGCCCCCCCACATCGCCGCCACTCTATTAAATTTTTTTAACCCATAATCTGCAGACCGCACACCGCCGCCACCTTCGTTATTCCTATGTACCCCTAATCTGCTGCCCCTAATACGGTCGACACCTACATAGAATTTATTAACCCCTAATCTGCCGCCCCCGCTATCGCTGACACCTGCATATTTTTTTTAACCCCTAATCTGCCGCTCCGTACACCGCCGCAACCTACATTATACCTATGTACCCCTAATCTGCTGCCCCTAACACAGCCGACCCCTATATTATATTTATTAACCCCTAATCTGCCGCCCCCAACGTCGCCTCCCCCTACCTACAATTATTAACCCCTAATCTGCCGACCGGACCACACCGCTACTATAATAAATGTATTAACCCCTAAAGCTAAGCTCTAATGCGAGCTCAATCTGATTGGCTGATCGGATCAGCCAATCGGATTGAACTTGAATCTGATTGGCTGATTTCTTCAGCCAATCAGAATTTTCCTACCTTAATTCCGATTGGCTGATAGAATCCTATCAGCCAATCGGAATTTGAGGGACGCCATCTTGGATGACGTCCCTTAAAGGAACCGTCATTTGTCGGGAAGTCGTCGGTGAAGATGGATGTTCCGCGTCGGCTGGATGAACTACATGGATCCGGAAGAAAGAAGATTGAAGATGCCGCTTGATAGAAGACTTCAGTCGGATCATGGACCTCTTCAGCTCCCGCTTTGATGAAGACTTTAGCCGGATCATGGACATCTTCAGCCCCCCGCTTGGGCTTGGATCAAGACATTGGAGGCTCTTCTGGATCGATCGGTGAACCCGGCGTGGTGAAGACAAGGTAGGGAGATCTTCAGGGGCTTAGTGTTAGGTTTATTTAAGGGGGGTTTGGGTTGGATTAGGGGTATGTGGGTGGTGGGTTGTAATGTTGGGGGGGGGTATTGTATGTTTTTTTTTTACAGGCAAAAGAGCTGAATTCTTTGGGGCATGCCCCGCAAAGGGCCCTTTTCAGGGCTGGTAAGGTAAAAGAGCTTTTCTATTTTAATTTTAGAATAGGGTAAGGCATTTTTTTTATTTTGGGGGTCTTTGTTATTTTATTAGGGGGCTTAGAGTAGGTGTAATTAGTTTAACATTGTTGTAATATTTTTCTAATGTTTGTAAATATTTTTTTATTTTTTGTAACTTAGTTCTTTTTTATTTTTTGTACTTTAGTTAGTTTATTTCATTGTATTTATTTGTAGGTATTGCATTTAATTAATTTATTTATAGTGTAGTGTTAGGTTTCATTGTAGATAATTGTAGGTAGTTTATTTAATTTATTTATTGATAGTGTAGTGTTAGGTTTAATTGTAACTTAGGTTAGGATTTATTTTACAGGTAATTTTATAATTATTTTAACTAGGTAGCAATTAAATAGTTATTAACTATTTAATAGCTATTGTACCTGGTTAAAATAAAAACAAAGTTGCCTGTAAAATAAATATTAATCCTAAAATAGCTACAATATAATTATAATTTATATTGTAGCTATATTAGGATTTATTTTACAGGTAAGTATTTAGCTTTAAATAGGAATAATTTATTTAATAAGAGTTAATTTATTTCGTTAGATTTAAATTATATTTAACTTAGGGGGGTGTTAGTGTTAGGGTTAGACTTAGCTTTAGGGGTTAATACATTTATTAGAGTAGCGGTGCGGTCCGGTCGGCAGATTAGGGGTTAATAATTGTAGGTAGGTGGAGGCTACGTTGGGGGCGGCAGATTAGGGGTTAATAAATATAATATAGGGGTCGGCGGTGTTAGGTGCAGCAGATTAGGGGTACATAGGGATAACGTAGGTTGTGGCGGTGTATGGAGCGGCAGATTTGGGGTTAATAATAATATGCAGGGGTCAGCGATAGCGGGGGCAGCAGATTAGGGGTTAATAAATATAATATAGGGGTCTGCAGTGTTAGGGGCAGCAGATTAGGGGTACATAGGGATAACGTAGGTTGCGGCGGTGTACGGAGCGGCAGATTAGGGGTTAATAATAATATGCAGGGGTCAGTGATAGCGGGGGCAGCAGATTAGGGGTTAATAAGTGTAAGGTTAGGGGTGTTTAGACTCGGGGTACATGTTAGGGTGTAAGGTGCAGACTTAGGAAGTGTTTCCCCATAGGAAACAATGGGGCTGCGTTAGGAGCTGAACGCTGCTTTTTTGCAGGTGTTAGTTTTTTTTTCAGCTCAAACAGCCCCATTGTTTCCTATGGGGGAATCGTGCACGAGCACGTTTTTGAAGCTGGCCGCGTCCGTAAGCACCGCTGGTATCGAGAGTTGCAGTGGCGGTAAATATGCTCTACGCTCCCTTTTTTGGAGCCTAACGCAGCCCTTCTGTGAACTCTAAATACCAGCGGTATTTAAAAGGTGCGGGGAAAAAAAAGCATGCGTAGCTAACGCACCCCTTTGGCCGCAGAACTCTAAATCTAGCCGTTAGGGTTTATTTTATAGGTAAGTATTTAGTTTTAAAAAGGAATAATTTAGTTAATGATAGTAATTTTATTTAGATTTATTTGAATTATATTTAAGTTAGGGGGGTTAGGGTTAGACTTAGGTTTAGGGGTTAATACATTTAGAATAGTGGTTTGGACGTTGGGGACGGCAGATTAAGGGTTAATAAGTGTAGGTAGGTTAAGGAGACATTGGGGCGGCAGATTAGGGGTTTAATAAATATAATGTAGGTGTTGGCGATGTTGGGGGCAGCAGATTAGGGATTATTAAATATAATGTAGGTGGCGGCGATGTTGAGGGCAGCAGATTAGGGGTTAATAAATATAATGTAGGTGGCGGCGATGTCCGGAGCGGCAGATTAGGGGTTAATAAGTATAATGTAGGTGTCTGCAATGTTGGGGGCGGCAGATTAGGGGTTAATAAGTGTAAGATTAGGGGTGTTTAGACTTGGGGTTCATGTTAGGATGTTAGGTGTAAATATAACTTTAGTTTCCCCATCGGAATCAATGGGGCTGCCTTACGACCAGCTCACCCCTGATTTAAGCAGCGCTGGTATTGGAGTGTGGTATGGAGCTCAATTTTGCTCTACGCTCACTTCTTGCCTGTTAACGCCGGGTTTGTAAAAACCTGTAATACCAGCACTGTAGGTAAGTGAGTGGTGAGAATAAACTGCACGTTAGCACCGCACAGCTCATAACGCAAAACTCGTAATCTGGCCGTTTGTTATTTTTGTAAGGTTAGGTTTTTGGTTTTCAGTAATCTTAGGGTTGTTTTATTCTCTGCAAGGGAATTTTTTTTATATTTTCTGTAATCTTAGTTTTGTTTTTTCAGTAATCTTAGGGTTTTTTATTTTATGTAATGTTTGGGTTTTTTGTAATGCAGGTTTTTTTTGTTTGTAATTTTTGAATGCTTTTTAGGTAGTTAGTATATTTTAAATTTTATTTCAGTGTATTTTAATTGGGGTTAAGTTAGGGGGTGTCAGGTTACAGGGCTTTGTTTTTAGTTTAATGCTTTGTGCTGTGGGGTTAGAGGATTAGGGGTTAATAGGTTAATTGGGTGTTTGCATTGTGGGGGGTGGCAGATTAGGGGCTAATAGGTTAATTGGGTGTTTGCATTGTGGGGGGTTGGCGGATTAGGGGTTAACAAGTTAATTAGGTGTTTGCGATGTCGGGGGATGGCGGTTTAGGGGTTTATATGTTTTATTAGTGATTGCGATGTATGGGGATGGCGGTTTAGGGGTTAATAAATTTTATTAGTGATTGCGATGTATGGGGATGGCAGTTTAGGGGTTAATATGTTTATTTAGTATTTGTGATGTGGGGGATGGTTTTAAATGGTGTTTTAACATTTGGGTTAAAAAAAATTCCGGTTTAGATTTTTACGTGTGACTTCAACATTTTTTTTTTTATGTTTATGTTACGCGTGCAATATGATATACTGGCGTAAGCTACTGTTGAACATAAAAGGGCCATAAAGATCACATTCTGGGGGTTGGGGTCCATATTGCTATGCTGAATGTTAAATATTACATTTCCCAACATCCCTATCTCTCACTGCTGATATATATATATATATATATATATATATATATATATATATAAAAAATGGCCATTTTCAAGCATCTTGACATGGACTTCAACCCCATTAGACTGCCACATTCAACTCTCTGTCCCTATACTACTAACTCCAGGTGCTACACTGTCCCTGTTACCTACTCACCCACTCTGCACACATTCAGGGAGGGGTTTCTATAAGAAACACCACATTTTGACCCAACAGCCACTTTATCTACAGTGGAGGGTTATAATGGGAGTCACACATATATTGCAGCAATGAGGCTGAGCCAGTCAAGAATGCAGGACAGCTAACCGGCCAATTATCCCTAGTAAACTAACTGGTATTTATAGTTCTCAATCCAGGACATTTTTAACTTAGGGAGGCTTCAAACAGTTTTCTTTCACCCCTATATCAGAGCAACATTAAACTTGTTGAACTGGTCATTTTCATCTGAGACAACAGACAGTAAAAGATGTTTTGTGATCCAGAAGTTTAAATATTATATCTCCCAGCATGCCTTTCTCCAGAACTGCCAACTAATTTGCATAGTCGGTAAAGTCAGACAAAGTTACATTACAGCAAGTGAATAGTAATATGTTACAGTGGTTTTCCATGTATCTGCAATTGCAGTGTAAAAATATTGTCTTGTTTCATGAGAAGACATAGGAACAGCAATGATTTAAGACTAAACAGACTAAGGCCTAGATTTGGAGTTTGGCGGTAGATGGGCTGTTAACGCTCCGCAGGCTTTTTTCTGGCCGCAGCATAAAATTAACTCTGGTATCGAGAGTTCAAAAAAATGCTGCGTTAGGCTCCAAAAAAGGAGCGTAGAGCATTTTTACCGCAAATGCAACTCTCGATACCAGAGTTGCTTACGGACGCGGCCAGCCTCAAAAACGTGCTCGTGCACGATTCTCCCATAGGAAACAATGGGGCTGTTTGAGCTGTAAAAAAACCTAACACCTGCAAAAAAGCAGCGTTCAGCTCCTAACGCAGCCCCATTGTTTCCTATGGGGAAACACTTCCTACGTCTGCACCTAACACTCTAACATGTACCCCGAGACTAAACACCCCTAACCTTACACTTATTAACCCCTAATCTGCCGCCCCCGCTATCGCTGACCCCTGCATATTATTTTTAACCCCTAATCTTCCGCTCCGTACACCGCCGCAACCTACGTTATCCCTATGTACCCCTAATCTGCTGCCCCTAACACCGCCGACCCCTATATTATATTTATTAACCGCTAATCTGCCCCCCTCAACGTCGCCGACACCTGCCTACACTTATTAACCCCTAATCTGCCGAGCGGACCTGAGCGCTACTATAATAAAGTTATTAACCCCTAATCCACCTCACTAACCCTATCATAAATAGTATTAACCCCTAATCTGCCCTCCCTAACATCGCCGACACCTAACTTCAATTATTAACCCCTAATCTGACGACCGGAGCTCATCGCTACTATAATAAATGGATTAACCCCTAAAGCTAAGTCTAACCCTAACACTAACACCCCCCTAAATTAAATATAATTTACATCTAACGAAATTAATTAACTCTTATTAAATAAATTATTCCTATTTAAAGCTAAATACTTACCTGTAAAATAAACCCTAATATAGCTACAATATAAATTATAATTATATTATAGCTATTTTAGGATTAATATTTATTTTACAGGCAACTTTGTATTTATTTTAACCAGGTACAATAGCTATTAAATAGTTAAGAACTATTTAATAGTTACCTAGTTAAAATAATAACAAAATTACCTGTAAAATAAGTCCTAACCTAAGTTATAATTAAACCTAACACTACCCTATCAATAAATTAATTAAATAAAATACCTACAATTACCTACAATAAAACCTAACACTACACTATCAATAAATAAATTAAATACAATTTCTACAAATAACTACAATTACATAAACTAACTAAAGTACAAAAAATAAAAAAGAACTAAGTTACAAAAAATAAAAAAATATTTACAAACATAAGAAAAATATTACAACAATTTTAAACTAATTACACCTACTCTAAGCCCCCTAATAAAATAACAAAGACCCCCAAAATAAAAAATTCCCTACCCTATTCTAAATTAATAAATGTAAAAGCTCTTTTACCTTACCAGCCCTGAACAGGGCCCTTTGCGGGGCATGCCCCAAGAAAATCAGCTCTTTTGCCTGTAAAAAAAAACATACAATACCCCCCCCCAACATTACAACCCACCACCCACATACCCCTAATCTAACCCAAACCCCCCTTAAATAAACCTAACACTAAGCCCCTGAAGATCTTCCTACCTTGTCTTCACCATCCAGGTATCACCGATCCGTCCTGGCATCCGGTGCTGAAGAGGTCCAGAAGAGGCTCCAAAGTCTTCCTCCTATCCGGCAAGAAGAGGACATCCGGACCGGCAAGCATCTTCTCCAAGCGGCATCTTCGATCTTCTTCCATCCGGTGCGGAGCGGGTCCATCTTGAATCAGCCGACGCGGATCCATCCTCTTCTTTCTGTGTCTCCCGACGAATGACGGTTCCTTTAAGGGACGTCATCCAAGATGGCGTCCCTCGAATTCCGATTGGCTGATAGGATTCTATCAGCCAATTGGAATTAAGGTAGGAATATTCTGATTGGCTGATGGAATCAGCCAATCAGAATCAAGTTCAATCCGATTGGCTGATCCAATCAGCCAATCAGATTGAGCTCGCATTCTATTGGCTGTTCCGATCAGCCAATAGAATGCGAGTTAATGAATTTCGTTAGATTAAAATTATATTTAATTTAGGGGGGTGTTAGTGTTAGGGTTAGACTTAGCTTTAGGGGTTAATCCATTTATTATAGTAGCGGTGAGCTCCGGTCGTCAGATTAGGGGTTAATAATTGAAGTTAGGTGTCTGCGATGTTAGGGAGGGCAGATTAGGGGTTAATACTATTTATGATAGGGTTAGTGAGGCGGATTAGGGGTTAATAACTTTATTATAGTAGCGCTCAGGTCCGCTCGGCAGATTAGGGGTTAATAAGTGTAGGCAGGTGTCGGCGACGTTGTGGGGGGCAGGTTAGGGGTTAATAAATATAATACAGGGGTCGGCGGGGTTAGGGGCAGCAGATTAGGGGTACATAAGTATAACGTAGGTGGCGGTCGGCAGATTAGGGGTTAAAACATTTTAATCGAGTGTCGGCGATGTGGGGGGACCTCGGTTTAGGGGTACATAGGTAGTTTATGGGTGTTAGTGTACTTTAGGGTACAGTAGTTAAGAGCTTTATGAACCGGCGTTAGCCCAGAAAGCTCTTAACTCCTGCTATTTTCCGGCGGCTGGAGTTTTGTCGTTAGATGTCTAACGCTCACTTCAGAAATGACTCTAAATACCGGCGTTAGAAAGATCCCATTGAAAAGATAGGATACGCAATTGACGTAAGGGGATCTGCGGTATGGAAAAGTCGCAGCTGAAAAGTGAGCGTTAGACCCTATTTTGAGTGACTCCAAATACCGGCGGTAGCCTAAAACCAGCGTTAGGAGCCTCTAACGCTGGTTTTCACGGCTACCGCCGAACTCTAAATCTAGCCGTAAGAATGGAAAAAAGGCAATTGTTTCAAACAATAATAGATCTTACTTCTAATTAAGAGGCTTAATCTTTATAAAATAGATTTTATTTCTGGTAGTGCATTATTTTGCTTGGGGGGGGGGTGATCATAAGTTGCTGAGATAGAAAGGTTTACATTTGAAATAAAAAGCCACATAAACAAAACCATCTGTATAGATGTGTAATTAGGCCATGTGAGAACAGACCTGCAATGTTTGTTTAGGGAAATGCCCTTTTATACCATTTCTATAAGAGATTATTATCTTGTTACTTCTTTAACCCCTTAATGACCGAGGACGTGCAGGGTACGTCCTCAAATAAAAGGCAGTTAACGCCTGAGGACGTACCCTGCACGTCCTCGGTGTGGAAAGCAGCTGGAAGCGATCCTGATCGCTTCCAGCTGCTCTCCGGTTATTGCAGTGATGCCTCGATATGGAGGCATCCTGCAATAACCTTACATGGCCATCCGATGCAGAGAGAGCCACTCTGTGGCCCTCTCTGCACCGGACATCGATGGCCGGTATCGTTGGTGGGTGGGAGCCGACTTGGGAGGCGGGTGGGCGGCCATCGGTGAGCTGTTTAAGGTGGAGGGGGCAGGATCGGGGGCAGAGCCGACTGGGGCGCGTGCGCACGTGCACGGGGGGCGGCGGGCGCGTGCACGGGGCGGGAGCGGGTGGGAACCGCTATACTACAGAAAAGTTTAAATACATATGTGGGGCAAAAGGGCACTAATATATAAATAAAATAATAAACAAAGTGATTTTGGAGTGGTGGAGGGTTGGTCTTGGGTGGGGGGAGAAGCTACACTACAGAAAAAGGGATTTTTTCTAAAAAAAAACAACACTTTTTTCTTAACTGGGTACTGGCATACAGCTGCCAGTACCCAAGATGGCGCCCATTAAGGCAGAGGGGGAGGGTTAGACAGCTGTTTGGTGGGGATCAGTGAGGTTGGGGGCTAAGGGGGAATCCTACACAGCAGCATATGTAAATATGCTAAAAAAACACACTAAAAAGCCCAAATATACCTTTTATTTTAGTACTGGCAGAGTTTCTGCCAGTACTTAAGATGGCAGGGACAATTGTGGGGTGGGGGAGGGAAGAGAGCTGTTTGGGAGGGATCAGGGGGTCTGATGTTTCAGGTGGGAGGCTGAGCTCTACACTAAAGCTAAAATTAACCCTGCAAGCTCTCTACAAGCTACCTAATTAACCCCTTCACTGCTGGGCATAATTCAGTGGCATTTTGCGGCCTTCTAATTACCAAAAAGCAACACCAAAGCCATATATGTCTGCTATTTCTGAACAAAGGGGATCCCAGAGAAGCATTTATAACCATTTGTGCCATAATTGCACAAGCTGTTTGTAAATAATTTCAGTGAGAAACCTAAAGTTTGTGAAAAAGGGAACGTTTTATTTTTTATTTGATCGCATTTGGCGGTGAAATGGTGGCATGAAATATACCAAAATGGGCCTAGATCAATACTTTGGGTTGTCTACTACACTACACTAAAGCTAAAATTAACCCTCTCTACAAGCGCCCTAATTAACCCCTGCATTGCTGGGCATAATACACATGTGGTGCGCAGCGGCATTTTGCGGCCTTCTAATTACCAAAAAACAACGCCAAAGCCATATATGTCTGCTATTTCTGAACAAAGGGGATCCCAGAGAAGATTTTTCAACCATTTATGCTATAATTGCACAAGCTGTTTATAAATAATTTCAGTGAGAAACCAAAAGTTTGTGAAAAAATTTGTGAAAAAGTGAACGATTTTTTGTATTTGATCGCATTTGGCGGTGAAATGGTGGCATGAAATATAACAAAATGGGCCTAGATAAATACTTTGGGATGTCTACTAAAAAAATTATATACATGTCAATTGATATTCAGGGATTCCTGAAAGATATTAGTGTTCTAATGTAACTAGCACTAATTTTGAAAAAAAAAAAAATGGTTTGGAAATAGCAAAGTGCTACTTATATTTATGGCCCTATAACTTGCAAAAAAAGCAAAGAACAAGTAAACATTGGGTATTTCTAAACTCTGGACAAAATTTAGAAACTTTTTAGCATGGGTGTTTTTTGGTGGTTGTAGATGTGCAACAGATTTTGGGGGTCAAAGTTAGAAAAAGTGTGTTTTTTTCCATTTTTTCCTCATATTTTATAATTTTTTTATAGTAAACTATAAGATACGATGAAAATAATGGTATCTTTAGAAAGTCCATTTAATGGCGAGAAAAACGGTATATAATATGTGTGGGTACAGTAAATGAGTAAGAGGAAAATTACAGCTAAACACAAACACAGCAGAAATGTAAAAATAGCTTTGGTCCCAAACGGACAGAAAATGGAAAAGTGCTGTGGTCATTAAGGGGTTAACATACCATATTCATCACAGTCACATTTATTTAGCCTTGTACTAATGAGTTTGTATACAGGGCATGTACCTTTATTCAAAGGCCCCATCACCAGAATAGGTGTCTGTCGCCCCTCATCTAATAATAGATCTTCTAGTTAAGGGGCTTTTCAAGTGTTTTGCCTTTTCTGTTGATGTGCTGCCCTAGGCACTGGTAATATATGGAGACTTTCCATGTATTGTTTTTTTTTGTAGTTATACAGCTCTAGGCACTAGTAATTTGTTCAGATGTTGTAGGTTATTGGTGTTTAAGGCACTGGTAATATTTTTGTGGAACTTCAGCCACTGTGTTGTGTGCCAGATGAAGAAATAACAGAGACCAGACCAAATATCCAAACAATGGCTAACCCTTCACAGGCTGATCTCTAATTCACTGCTAGCAGAACTTCCCTTACAGACAAAGGGAAAGTGAAGCTCTTGCTAAGTGTAACAGCTAATATAATCGGAACATTCCTAGATAGGAGAAATAGATCTGATAAGTCATTATTAATCACACCACCCAGCTCCTCCAATAGCAGGTGCAATGGGAAGGGGAGCAAACAATCACAATAACGCTAGTGTCATTATTGGCACCTCACTTGTAATCCTGCTCTTATTTGCACATTTCTTTCATGTTGGTTGAGTTGTTAGGCAAAATACAGACAAAGAAGAGTTTTATTTCTCTTAGAAAAACTAAGTCTTGTTTGTTACATTTCATGTGAGTTACCTGCAGACAAGACTATGTGACATTACAAATATTATTTAAAGATAAATGAGGTTTCTACCAGTATAAATTAGACTTGTGCGCGGCAGAAAAATTAGTTTTGGATGTTTTAGAATTTCGTTTTAGGATCGATTCAAATTCGGATACATTCAAATGCATTTGTTTCTGATTCATTCGGATTAAAATAAATTTGGATGTATTTGGTTCGGATTCGATTTGTAAATTCGGAAGTTCGGTATGTGTTAGTTTGGATGTGCTGTGTATTAGATTAGTATTATGTACTGTAATATTAGGTGTAACTCATAGCAGAGTGATATAACCTAATATACTGTAAACTACTAGTGTAATCGTGGTTAGTCCATGGCCATCCGAATGTAACAAATAAATCCAAACTAATTTGAATTTATTATGGTAATTCGGAAATTCAAATCTATCTAAAGCTCCGAATTTGATAAATTTGTCCGAATTTCGATTTGAAACGAAACGCAGATGTCAAGTATAAATATAGCTTTAATACATGAAATCAGATATACAATTTAAAATCATAAAATTTTTCACATTCTTTTTTTGTGTGGAATTTGCCCATAAAAAAAGAACACTTACCGCAAAGCAAATTAATTTGTGTTTTTTCTATTACATCATGGACCAACTTCAAATCGCCAATTTAAACATCTTTTTTTGTTTTGTTTTTTGTCTCCTTACCAATCCCTTTTTGTGTTATTTCACTATTTAATGCTAAAGTTATAAACATATAACAAATAAATAATTGTGACGCATCAGACTCAGATTTGTGTACGACTCTTTATTGTATATTATCAGGCAACAAGGGATCGATTACGATTTGGACGCAAATGTTTGCGCTGAGAAATAAGGGGTTTATCACGAGGGTTTGAACTCATCGGATTTATCACTCGTATTACGCTACAATGATTACCGCAAATTCAGAGCTCTTGTTAACTGTTTTGCAAAACATAAAAGTTGTACAAAACACAACAAAAGTACATTACAAATACAGATACACTCATAATAACACCATCTGAGAAGATTTTTATTTTATTTTATATTGCACACAAAAGGTATAAAGGCTCAAATATATGAGATCTCAGAATAAAAGGCAGACAAAGGGCTTTAACATAGATATACATACATATATATCTCTAAAGATGGATATTTATGTACGTATGTGTGTACATATGTATTTATATGTGTATATATGTATTTACAGACATATAAACATATAAATACATATGTACACTTATATAGGCATATATATATGTGTATATATGTATTTACAGACATATAAACACATAAATACATATGTAAACTTATATAGACATATATATATGTGTATATATGTATTTACAGACATATAAACACATAAATACATATGTACACTTATATAGACATATATATGTGTATATATGTATTTACAGACATATAAACACATAAATACATATGTACACTTATATAGACATATATATATGTGTATATATGTATTTACAGACATATAAACACATAAATACATATGTACACTTATATAGACATATATGTGTATATATATATATTTATATATATATTTGTGCATTAGAGCCCTTTTCAGTTAAGTAGATGAAACCATGTAAAAACATATTTATCCAATATTAATATTTAATAAAAGGTTATGCTGTGCATTTACTGTAAATATTATACTTTCTAATGTTCTGCACAAAGCTGAATATGCTTTTCTAAATAGATATTTATTTTTTTAACACACAGTGTTAATATGAGTGTAACTGTACTTTGTAATGTATTTTTCAAGTGCTTTGTGCAACTTTTTTGTTTCAGAAAACCGTTAACCACAGCTCTGAGATTGCGGTAAAGATTGAAGCGCAATCACAATTTTGTTCAACTTGTAATACAAGTGCAATGGAAAGGGGGAGCAAACAATCGCAATAACGCTAGTGTAATCATTTGCGTCTCACTTGTAATCCTGCTCTTATTTGCACATTTCTTTCCTGTTGGTTGAGTTAATGAGAGCTGCTCTTGGGGCCAATTTATCAATTTTCCGAGTGGACTTTATCATTGCACCAGCAGATCTTGTGAACTGCTGGTGCAATGCCGCCCCCCCCGCAGATTCGCAGTCAACCGGTCACAAGCAGGGGTGTATTCGATCGGGTTGATTTCTGTCCGCGGCCTCAGAGCAGGCGGACAAGTTATAGAGGAGCGGCCTTTAGAGCTTGATCAATTGGCCCCATTGTCTCTTCAGTACAATTGGCAGCAGTACCGGTGTGCACATCCCTTACCCTGATTTATCTTTCCTCTTTTCTAAATTTGTCCTTTCTCTTGGCCAAATGCACGACTGAGGGATCATGGGAAAGTGGGGTGGATTAAAAGTGTTATCTGTTTGCTGATAAAAGACCCAATACTTAAAATGAGACAGTCCTGTTCTTCCTTTTACAAGTGTGCCTGTCTCTTTAAGGCTTTGTGTGCTCTGGGTGCTTTCCTGTTAAGGATGTGTGTTGTGTGTTTTCTGCACATGTGGTATGAGCTGTCCTTATCCCTTTAAGACTGTGGGCATTATGTGTGTTTGTACTGTGATCTGTCCCTTTCAGCTTATGTTTGGGTGTGCGTGTTATATCTCGATGATCTAGATGACGCTTCTAATATATTTTAAAATAGTGTAATCCCATAATAATATAGAGAGCGCTTCTAATTTTAATAAAATTATCTATGGGCAAAATCCCTAATCACCATAGTTAAGTGTTATTCTAAAGTCAACCAACAGATGGCGATACTAATTTTCATATTATCTATGGATAAATTCACTAGTCATTTTGGTTCAGTGTTATTCTAGAGTAAACCAATAGATAGAGGTTCTAATATTTTTTACAAGAGTGGGATCCCAGAATAAAATTTTACTGATAACCAATAAAGGGCGCTTATTATTTTAATAAAATTATCTATTGGCAAATTTCCTAATCACCATAGTTTACAGTTATTTTAAAGTCAACCAACAGATGGCGCTACTAATTTTCAAAATGTTATCTATGGGTAAATTCCCTAGTCATTTTGGCTCAGTGTTATTCTAGAGTAAACCAATAGATAGAACAACTAATATATTCTATAAGAGTGTGATCCCAGAATAAAAGATTGCTGATAACCAATAGAGGGGGCTTCTAATTTCAATAATATTATCTACTAGGCGATAAGCCTGCCTAGAGGGCAGTCTATGTTTTAAAATTTCAAACCCCCAAGCTAAAGTAAAAAAAAAAAAAAAAAATTATAGAAAAAGGGGAGCGTGTACGGGCTATGGCCGAAGATGGCCGCTAAACTGGGAGCTCTGCAAAAAAGATCTACAATCCGCCTTGTAATCAAGATGTTGTGCACCCATCCAGAGTGAATTTGAGCAGCATGAAGTAACTAACGCATTGCTGGACTGGTCTATGTATATATTGAAAAGATATAGGGGCTTCCCAGACTGGACCACAGAGGTTTCTTGGCAGCCTACAAGGAGAGAGTACTCAGCACCCCCCCCCCCCGGGGAACCGTGTAAGCAGAGTAAGCACTGTGCCTCTGCATTCATTTGGACTCTTAACCTTATCTGTAATAAGATCTGATCATGGGGGATGTCTGTAATGTCATAAGAGAGCTGCTTCTTGATCTCGAGCACAAACTATGTAGTAGATTTGATCGCCTCACGTCCCTCATGGAACACACGCATATGGAGAGGGCTATTTCTAATCCGGAGGCCTACAATCTACCACGACTCAGCTTACTGAGGAGAAGGTGGCAAAGTGCCTGCAAATAACAGCCTACATGGGACCCTCACCTTGTGTTTCAGTCCCGTCTCTGGGGGGATGCGGCCGGCCCTTCAGAGGGAGACCCAGATCATTTGGGTGCCCACGAGGAGGTTATTCCATAGAGGTCTTGACGCAACTAGACAGACACAGGGGCGTTCGACCGAACCACAGAGATTCCCGCATTTGTGACTGACCTGCTGCAACAGCAGAGCTTGACCGCAACATTTTACTCTCGGTCTAGCCCAGTGGAGAACGCCAAAACTTTCCTGGACATTGTGGACTGGCATTATAACCTTCTTGAAGGCACTGGACACTGCCTCTGTATAAATATCTTTACCAGCATGGATTTCCAGTCCACTTGAAATATATATGAATATACTTATGTATAATGTATACACAGATTCAAAAACCAGCTTCTTGCATTCAAAACCTTTCAATGTCACAGCGGCCGCCACCGCAGCCGTGAGTGACACGGGGATTGATTCTCCAGCCGGAATTTTACCTCCTTAGCCTCTCGGGGGGTTGCTCTTTGGTGCTTCACGCCGGCTCACCTCTGTCTGCTCAATTGTATTCACCTCTTCCAATCACAGGTGTTAGATGGAAACTGTGTCTCAGTGATAGTGGACCCAGAAAGGTGCTCAGCTTGGTAGGGAAAATTCATGTGAAGATAGTTAAAGTTAAGCCAGCACTACACCTTCTTAATTAAAAGTCCAAATTTATTGAAGTTTCCATAAAATGAGAACAAAGTAAAGTACAATAGCTATTCCAGGTACTAGCTTGTCTAACATGTTTCGTCCGTAGCCTTAATCATAGACCTAGTTAAAACAAATGTGTGATTAAAACTTATACCCTTAGCTTAATGCTTATTGGATATAATTTGACCCATTGAACATCACTAGGATTAACTCCCTAAAGTCATATTAACCCTTGTATGGGCTGCATTATACAAACATTTGCTTACTTTGTTTGAAACAATAAAATTGAAGTCAAAATAGTGCACTATGTCTAAATTTACAATATATATATAATATTGTATACATAATGCAGAAAAATGTTACAAAGTAAATGACAATTAAGCACATAGGTAAAGTATATTCATGTACATATTTTTAAAGACTTTGGAATTTAACCTTACAGAACATGCTGTGTTAAAGTCTTAGTGCACTATGTCTAAATTTACAATATATGTATAATATTGTGTACATAATGCAGAAAAAATGTTACCAAGTAAATGCCAGTTAAACACATAGGTAAAGTATATTCATGTACATATTTTGGAAGACTTTGAAATTTAACCCTGCAAAACATGCTGTGTTGAAATCTTAGTTCACCATGTCTACAACATATATATATAATATTGTGTTCATAATGCAGAAAAAATGTTACGAATTTACTGACAGTTAAACACATAGGTAAAATAAGGAAATTTATGCTTACCTGATAAATTGATTTCTTCTACGATACGACGAGTCTACTGATTCATCCTTACTTGTGGGATATTA
Source organism: Bombina bombina (assembly GCF_027579735.1). Classification (NCBI taxonomy): domain Eukaryota; kingdom Metazoa; phylum Chordata; class Amphibia; order Anura; family Bombinatoridae; genus Bombina; species Bombina bombina. The sequence continues at coordinate 387,464,224 of NC_069505.1, forward strand.
TCCTCCTGCTAACAGGAAGTGGCAAAGAGCACCACAGCAGAGCTGTATATATAGCTCCTCCCTTCTCTCCACCCCCAGTCATTCGACCGAAGGTATAGGAAGAGAAAGGAAAAACTAAAAGGTGCAGAGGTGACTGAAATTTTGAAAATAAATTCTGTCTTAAAAAGACAGGGCGGGCCGTGGACTCGTCGTATCGTAGAAGAAATAAATTTATCAGGTAAGCATAAATTTCCTTTTCTTCTACAAGATACGACAAGTCCACGGATTCATCCATACTTGTGGGATACAATACCAAAGCAACAGGACACGGATGAACGGGAGGGACAAGACAGATACCTAAACGGAAGGCACCACTGCTTGAAGAACCTTTCTCCCAAAAATAGCCTCAGAAGAAGCAAAAGTATAAAATTTGTAAAATTTGGAAAAAGTATGAAGGGAGGACCAAGTCGCAACCTTACAAATCGGTTCAACAGAAGCATCGTTTTAAAGCCCATGTGGAAGCCACAGCTCTAGTAGAATGAGCCGTAACTTTTTCAGGGGGCTGCTGTCCAGCAGTCTCGTATGCCAGGAGGATGATGCTTTTCAGCCAAAAAGAAAGAGAGGTAGCCGTAGCTTTTTGACCCCTATGCTTTCCAGAATAAACAATGAGTAGAGAAGATGTTTGACGGAAATCCTTGGTCGCTTGTAAGTAAAACTTCAAGGCACGAACCACGTCCAAGTTATGTAACAGACGTTCCTTCTTAGAAGAAGGATTAGGACACAAGGAAGGAACAACAATTTCCTGATTAATATTCTTATTTGAAACAACCTTAGGAAGGAATCCAGGTTTAGTACGCAAAACCACCTTATCAGAATGGAATATAAGATAAGGCGAATCATATTGTAACGCAGAAAGCTCAGAAACTCTTTGTGCAGAAGAGATAGCAACTAAAAACTAAACTTTCCAAGATAAAAGCTTAATATCTATGGAATGAATGGGTTCAAATGGAACCCCTTGAAGAACATTGAGAAGTAAATTCAAGCTCCATGGCGGAGCAATAAGTTTAAACACAGGCTTGATTCTGATTAAAGCCTGACAAAAAGACTGAACATCTGGGACATCCGCCAGACGCTTGTGTAGAAAAATTGACAAAGCAGAAATTTGTCCCTTTAAGGAACTAGCTGATAATCCCTTCTCCAATCCTTCTTGGAGAAAGGACAAAATCCTAGGAATCCTAACCCTACTCCATGAGTAGCCCTTGGATTCGCACCAATAAAGATATTTACGCCATATCTTATGGTAAATCTTTCTAGTGACAGGCTTGCGAGCCTGAATCAAAGTATCAATGACCGACTCAGAGAATCCCCGCTTAGATAAAATCAAGCGTTCAATCTCCAGGCAGTCAGCTGCAGAGAATTTAGATTTGGATGTTGGAACGGACCTTGAATGAGAAGGTCCTGTCTCAATGGAAGTTTCCACGGTGGCAGAGAGGACATGTCCACTAGATCCGCATACCAAGTCCTGCGTGGCCATGCAGGCGCTATTAGGATTACCAAAGCTCTCTCCTGTTTGATTCTTGCAATCACACGAGGCAGGAGAGGAAATGGTGGAAACACATAAGCCAGGTTGAACGACCAAGGTACTGCTAGAGCATCTATCAGTACAGCTTGGGGATCCCTTGACCTGGACCCGTAACAAGGAAGTTTGGCATTCTGATGAGATGCCATCAGATAAAATTCCGGTGTGCCCCATTGATGAATCAATGATGCAAACACCTCCGTATGGAGTTCCCACTCCCCCGGATGAAAAGTCTGACAAATTAGAAAATCCGCTTCCCAGTTCTCTACTCCTGGGATATAGATTGCTGATAGATGGCAAGAGTGAGCCTCCGCCCATCGGATTATCTTTGAAACCTCAATCATCGCTAGAGAACTCCTTGTTCCCCCTTGATGATTGATATATGCTACAGTCGTGATATTGTCTGACTGGAATCTTATGAATTTGGCCAAAGCCAACTGAGGCCACGCCTGAAGCGCTTTGAATATTGCTCTCAGTTCCAGAATATTGATTGGCAGTAGAAACTCCAACTGAGTCCAAACACCCTGAGCCTTCAGGGAATTCCAGACTGCACCCCAGCCCAAGAGGCTGGCGTCCGTTGTCACTATTACCATGCTGGCCTGCGGAAGAACATTCCCTGGGACAAATGATCCTGTGACAACCACCAAATAAGAGAGTCTCTGGTCTCTTGATCCAGATTTATCTGAGGAGATAAATTTGCATAATCCCAATTCCACTGTCTTAGCATGCACAGCTGCAGTGGCCTGAGATGAAAGCGAGCAAACGGAACGATGTCCATTGCCGCTACCATTTATCCAATGACCTCCATACACTGAGCCACTGATGGCCGAGGAATGGACTGAAGTGCTTGGCAAGTATTTAGAATATTTGATTTTCTGACCTCCGTCAGAAATATTTTCATGTCTACTGAGTCTATCAGAGTTCCCAAGAATGGAACTCTTGTTAGTGGAACTAGTGAACTCTTTTCTATATACACTTTCCAACCGTGAGTTCTTAGAAATGCCAACACGATGTGCGTGTGAGATTTGGTCAGATGATAAGTTGACGCCTGGATCAAAATATCGTCCAGATAGGGCACCACTGCTATGCACCGCGGTCTGAGAACCGCTAGAAGGGACCCTAGCACCTTTGTGAAGATTCTGGGAGCTGTGGCCAACCCGAAAGGAAGGGCCACAAACTGATAATTTTCATCTAGAAAAGCAAACCTTATAAACTGATGATGATTCTTGTGGATAGGAATGTGGAGATACGCATCCTTCAGGTCCACGGTGGTCATATATTGACCCTCCTGGATCATTGGTAAAATTGTTCGTATAGACTCCATCTTCAACGATGGGACTCTGAGAAATTTGTCTAGACATTTGAGATCTAAGATCGGTCTGAAAGTTCCCTCTTTTTTGGGAACCATGAACAGATTTGAGTAAAACTCTTGTCCCTGTTCTAGTTTTGGAACTGGGCAAATTACTCCCATGGTATAGAGGTCTTTTACACAGCGTAAGAATGCCTCTCTTTTTGTCTGGTCTACAGACAAACGTGAATGATGAAATCTCCCTCTTGGGAGAAAATCCTTAAATTCCAGCTGATACCCCTGGGTCACAATTTCCAATGCCCAAGGATCCTGAACATCCCTTGCCCAAGCCTGAGCAAAGAGAGAAAGTCTGCCCCCTACTAAACCCGGTCCCGGATCGGGGGCTGCCCCTTCATGCTGTCTTGGTAGCAGCAGCGGGCTTCTTGGCTTGTTTACCTTTATTCCAGGCCTGGTTAGGTCTTCAGACTGACTTGGATTGAGCAAAATTCCCTACCTGCTTTGTGGAGGAAGAGGAAGCAGAGGGTCCTCCTTTAAAGTTTCGAAAAGAACGAAAATTATTTTGTTTACCCCTCATCTTAACAGACTTATCCTGAGGCAGGGAATGACCTTTACCTCCAGTAATGTCAGAAATGATTTCCTTCAATTCAGGCCCGAATAGGGTCTTACCTTTAAAAGGAATAGCTAAAAGCTTAGATTTTGATGACACATCAGCACACCAAGATTTGAGCCATAGCGCTCTACACACTAAAATGGCAAAACCTGCATTTTTTGCCGCTAATTTAGCCATTTGAAAAGCAGCATCAGTAATAAAAGAATTAGCTAGCTTGAGAGCCTTAATTATATCCAAAATGTCATCTAATGGGGTCTCAACCTTAAGAGACTCTTCTAGAGGATCAAACCAAAAAGCTGCTGCAGTAGTAACTGGAACAATGCAAGCTATAGGTTGTAAAAGAAAACCCTGATGAATAAATAATTTCTTTAGAAAACCCTCTAACTTTTTATCCATAGGGTCTTTGAAAGCACAACTGTCCTCAATAGGTATAGTTGTACGCTTAGCCAGGGTAGAAATAGCTCCCTCCACCTTAGGGACAGCTTGCCAATAACCCGAATGGTGTCAGATATGGGAAACATTTTCTTAAAATTAGGAGGGGAAGAGAACGGTATACCTGGTCTATCCCATTCCTTTGTAACAATGTCCGAAATTCTTTTAGGAACTGGAAAAACATCAGTTTAAGTAGGCACCTCTAGATATTTGTCCATCTTACACAATTTCTCTGGTGGTATCACAATAGGGTCACAATCATCCAGAGTCGCTAAAACCTCCCGAAGTAACAGGCGGAGGTGTTCAAGCTTAAATTTAAAGGACATCACGTCCGAATCTGTCTGAGGCAACACATTTCCTGAGTCTGAAAGTTCCCCCTCAGACAGCAATTCCCCGACCTCCAAATCAGAGCACTGTGAGGGTACATCGGAAATGGCCAATAAGGCATCAGAGGGTTCAGTATTTACCTTAATACTTGGCCTACTGCGTTTACCCTGTAAAACTGGCAGTTTAGATAATACCTCTGCAGAGTAAAAGAATTAGACGCACTAGAAGTACTTGGCATCGCTTGAGTGGGCGTTAAAGGTTGTGACACTTGGGGAGAATTGGATGGCATATCCTGATTCTCTTCAGACTGAGAATCATCCTTAGACACACTTTTATTACCGAAAATATGTTCTTTAGAGTGTAAGGCCCTTTCAGT